>NC_069503.1:921582507-921882507 GCF_027579735.1 Bombina bombina
TGATTCCATCAGCCAATCAGAATATTCCTACCTTAATTCCGATTGGCTGATAGAATCCTATCAGCCAATCGGAATTCAAGGGACGCCATCTTGGATGACGTCATTTAAAGGAACCGTCATTCGTCGTTCAGTCGTCGGCCAGGATGGATGTTCCGCGTCGGAGGTCTTCAGGATCCTGCCGCTCCGGATGGATGACGATAGAAGATCCCGCTTGGATGAAGACTTCAATCGGATGGAAGACCTCTTCTGCCCCGCTTGGATGAAGACTTCTACTGGATGGAGGACCTCTTCTTGCTCTGCTTGGATCAAGACTTCGGACCCTCTTCTGGACCGATCGCTGAACCCGGTGAGGTGAAGACAAGGTAGGGAGATCTTCAGGGGCTTAGTGTTAGGTTTATTTAAGGGGGGTTTGGGTTAGATTAGGGGTATGTGGGTGGTGGGTTGTAATGTTGGGGGGGGGGGGTAGTGTATGTTTTTTTTTACAGGCAAAAGAGCTGAACTTCTTGGGGCATGCCCCGCAAAGGGCCCTGTTCAGGGCTGGGTAAGGTAAAAGAGCTTTGAACTTTAGTAATCTAGAATAGGGTAGGGCATTTTTTTTATTTTGGGAAACTTTGTTATTTTATTAGGGGGCTTAGAGTAGGTGTAATTAGTTTAAAATTGTTGTAATATTTTTCTTATGTTTGTAAATATTTTTTTATTTTTTGTACTTTAGTTAGTTTATTTCATTGTAGTTATTTGTAGGTATTGTATTTAATTAATTTATTGATAGTGTAGTGTTAGGTTTAATTGTAGGTATTTTATTTAATTAATTTATTGATAGTGTAGTGTTAGGTTTAATTGTAACTTAGGTTAGGATTTATTTTACAGGTAAATTTGTAATTATTTTAACTATTTTAGCTATTAAATAGTTCTTAACTATTTAATAGCTATTGTACCTGGTTAAAATAAATACAAAGTTACCTGTAAAATAAATATTAATCCTAAAATAGCTTAATATAATTATAATTTATATTGTAGCTATATTAGGATTTATTTTACAGGTAAGTATTTAGCTTTAAATAGGAATAATTTATTTAATAAGAGTTAATTAATTTCGTTAGATTAAAACATAATTTATGCTTACCTGATGAATTCCTTTCTCCTGTAGTGTAGTCAGTCCACGGGTCATCCATTACTTATGGAATATATCTCTTCCTAACAGGAAACTGCAAGAGAATTACTCAGCAGAGCTGCTATTTAGCTCCTCCCCTCACATATCATACTCAGTCATTCGACCAAAGCAGATGAGAAAGGAGGAACCACAGGGTACAGTGGTGACTGGAGTTTAATTAAAATTTAGACCTGCCGTAAAAACAGGGCGGGCCGTGGACTGACTACACTACAGGAGAAAGGAATTTATCAGGTAAACATAAATTATGTTTTCTCCTGTTAAGTGTAGTCAGTCCACGGGTCATCCATTACTTATGGAATACCAATACCAAAGCTAAAGTACACGGATGAAGGGAGGGACAAGGCAGGAACATTAAACAGAAGGAACCACTGCCTGAAGTACCTTTCTCCCAAAAATAGCCTCCGACGAAGCAAAAGTGTCAAATTTGTAAAATTTTGAAAAAGTGTGAAGCGAAGACCAAGTCGCAGCCTTGCAAATCTGTTCAACAGAGGCCTCATTTTTAAAGGCCCAGGTGGAAGCCACAGCTCTAGTAGAATGAGCTGTAATCCTTTCAGGAGGCTGCTGTCCAGCAGTCTCATAGGCTAAGCGTATTATGCTACGAAGCCAAAAAGAGAGAGAGGTAGCCGAAGCCTTTTGACCTCTCCTCTGTCCAGAGTAAACGACAAACAGGGAAGAAGTTTGACGAAAATCCTTAGTTGCCTGCAAATAGAATTTCAGAGCATGGACTACGTCCAGATTATGCAAAAGTCGTTCCTTCTTTGAAGAAGGGTTAGGACACAGAGATGGAACAACAATCTCTTGATTGATATTCCTGTTAGTAACTACCTTAGGTAAGAACCCAGGTTTAGTACGCAGGACTACCTTATCCGAATGAAAAATCAGATAAGGAGAATCACAATGTAAGGCTGATAACTCAGAGACTCTTCGAGCCGAGGAAATAGCCATCAAAAACAGAACTTTCCAAGATAACACCTTGATATCAATGGAATGAAGGGGTTCAAATGGAACGCCTTGAAGAACATTAAGAACTAAGTTTAAGCTCCACGGCGGAGCAACAGACTTAAACACAGGCTTAATCCTAGTTAAAGCCTGACAGAAAGCCTGAACGTCTGGAACTTCAGCCAGACGTTTGTGTAGAAGAATAGACAGAGCAGAAAACATAATTTATGTAAGAACTTACCTGATAAATTAATTTCTTTCATATTAGCAAGAGTCCATGAGCTAGTGACGTATGGGATATACATTCCTACCAGGAGGGGCAAAGTTTCCCAAACCTCAAAATGCCTATAAATACACCCCTCACTGCACCCACAATTCAGTTTAACGAATAGCCAAGAAGTGGGGTGATAAGAAAAAAGTGCGAAAGCATATAAAATAAGGAATTGGAATAATTGTGCTTTATACAAAAATCATAACCACCACAAAAAAGGGCGGGCCTCATGGACTCTTGCTAATATGAAAGAAATGAATTTATCAGGTAAGTTCTTACATAAATTTTGTTTTCTTTCATGTAATTAGCAAGAGTCCATGAGCTAGTGACGTATGGGATAATGATTACCCAAGATGTGGATCTTTCCACGCAAGAGTCACTAGAGAGGGAGGGATAAAATAAAGACAGCCAATTCCTGCTGAAAATAATCACACCCAAAATAAAGTTTAATGAAAAACATAAGCAGAAGATTCAAACTGAAACCGCTTGCCTGAAGTACTTTTCTACCAAAAACTGCTTCAGAAGAAGAAAATACATCAAAATGGTAGAATTTAGTAAAAGTATGCAAAGAGGACCAAGTTGCTGCTTTGCAAATCTGATCAATCGAAGCTTCATTCCTAAACGCCCAGGAAGTAGAAACTGACCTAGTAGAATGAGCTGTAATCCTTTGAGGCGGAGTTTTACCCGACTCGACATAGGCAAGATGAATTAAAGATTTCAACCAAGATGCCAAAGAAATGGCAGAAGCTTTCTGGCCTTTTCTAGAACCGGAAAAGATAACAAATAGACTAGAAGTCTTTCGGAAAGACTTAGTAGCTTCAACATAATATTTCAAAGCTCTAACAACATCCAAAGAATGCAACGATTTCTCCTTAGAATTCTTAGGATTAGGACATAATGAAGGAACCACAATTTCTCTACTAATGTTGTTGGAATTCACAACTTTAGGTAAAAATTCAAAAGTAGTTCGCAACACCGCCTTATCCTGATGAAAAATCAGAAAAGGAGACTCACAAGAAAGAGCAGATAATTCAGAGACTCTTCTGGCAGAAGAGATTGCAAAAAGAAACAAAACTTTCCAAGAAAGTAATTTAATGTCCAATGAATGCATAGGTTCAAACGGAGGAGCTTGAAGAGCCCCCAGAACCAAATTCAAACTCCAAGGAGGAGAAATTGACATAATGACAGGTTTTATACGAACCAAAGCTTGTACAAAACAATGAATATCAGGAAGATTAGCAATCTTTCTGTGAAAAAGAACAGAAAGAGCAGAGATTTGTCCTTTCAAAGAACTTGCGGATAAACCTTTATCTAAACCATCCTGAAGAAACTGTAAAATTCTCGTAATTCTAAAAGAATGCCAAGAAAAATGATGAGAAAGACACCAAGAAATATAAGTCTTCCAGACTCTATAATATATCTCTCTGGATACAGATTTACGAGCCTGTAACATAGTATTAATCACAGAGTCAGAGAAACCTCTTTGACCAAGAATCAAGCGTTCAATCTCCATACCTTTAAATTTAAGGATTTGAGATCCTGATGGAAAAAAGGACCTTGCGACAGAAGGTCTGGTCGTAGCGGAAGAGTCCACGGATGGCAAGAGGCCATCCGGACAAGATCCGCATACCAAAACCTGTGAGGCCATGCCGGAGCTACCAGCAGAACAAACAAGCATTCCTTCAGAATCTTGGAGATTACTCTTGGAAGAAGAACTAGAGGCGGAAAGATATAGGCAGGATGATACTTCCAAGGAAGTGATAATGCATCCACTGCTTCCGCCTGAGGATCCCGGGATCTGGACAGATACCTGGGAAGTTTCTTGTTTAGATGAGAGGCCATCAGATCTATTTCTGGAAGCTCCCACATTTGAACAATCTGAAGAAATACCTCTGGGTGAAGAGACCATTCGCCCGGATGCAACGTTTGGCGACTGAGATAATCCGCTTCCCAATTGTCTATACCTGGGATATGAACCGCAGAGATTAGACAGGAGCTGGATTCCGCCCAAACCAAAATTCGAGATACTTCTTTCATAGCAAGAGGACTGTGAGTCCCTCCTTGATGATTGATGTATGCCACAGTTGTGACATTGTCTGTCTGAAAACAAATGAACGATTCTCTCTTCAGAAGAGGCCAAAACTGAAGAGCTCTGAAAACTGCACAGAGTTCCAAAATATTGATCGGTAATCTCACCTCCTGAGATTCCCAAACTCCTTGTGCCGTCAGAGATCCCCACACAGCTCCCCAACCTGTGAGACTTGCATCTGTTGAAATTACAGTCCAGGTCGGAAGCACAAAAGAAGCCCCCTGAATTAAACGATGGTGATCTGTCCACCACGTTAGAGAGTGTCGTACAATCGGTTTTAAAGATATTAATTGAGATATCTTTGTGTAATCCTTGCACCATTGATTCAGCATACAGAGCTGAAGATGGTCGCATGTGAAAACGAGCAAAGGGGATCGCGTCCGATGCAGCAGTCATAAGACCTAGAATTTCCATGCATAAGGCTACCGAAGGGAATGATTGTGACTGAAGGTTTCGACAAGCTGAAATCAATTTTAGACGTCTCTTGTCTGTTAAAGACAGAGTCATGGACACTGAATCTATCTGGAAACCCAGAAAGGTTACCCTTGTCTGAGGAATCAATGAACTTTTTGGTGAATTGATCCTCCAACCATGATCTTGAAGAAACAACACAAGTCGATTCGTATGAGATTCTGCTAAATGTAAAGACTGAGCAAGTACCAAGATATCGTCCCAAATAAGGAAATACCACAATACCCTGTTCTCTGATTACAGACAGAAGGGGCACCGAGAACCTTTGTAAAAATTCTTGGAGCTGTAGCTAGGCCAAACGGGCAGAGCCACAAACTGGTAATGCTTGTCCAGAAAAGAGAATCTCAGGAACTGATAATGATCTGGATGAATCGGAATATGCAGATATGCATCCTGTAAATCTATTGTGGACATATAATGCCCTTGCTGAACAAAAGGCAAGATAGTCCTTACAGTTACCATTTTGAACGTTGGTATCCTTACATAACGATTCAATATTTTTAGATCCAGAACTGGTCTGAAGGAATTCTCCTTCTTTGGTACAATGAAGAGATTTGAATAAAACCCCATCCCCTGTTCCAGAACTGGAACCGGCATAATTACTCCAGCCAACTCTAGATCTGAAACACAATTCAGAAATGCTTGAGCTTTCACTGGATTTACTGGGATACGGGAAAGAAAAAATCTCTTTGCAGGAGGTCTCATCTTGAAACCAATTCTGTACCCTTCTGAAACAATGTTCTGAATCCAAAGATTGTGAACAGAATTGATCCAAATTTCTTTGAAAAACGTAACCTGCCCCCTACCAGCTGAGCTGGAATGAGGGCCGCACCTTCATGTGGACTTAGAAGCTGGCTTTGCCTTTCTAGAAGGCTTGGATTTATTCCAGACTGGAGATGGTTTCCAAACTGAAACTGCTCCTGAGGATGAAGGATCAGGCTTTTGTTCTTTGTTGAAACGAAAGGAACGAAAACGATTATTAGCCCTGTTTTTACCCTTAGATTTTCTATCCTGTGGTAAAAAAGTTCCTTTTCCCACCAGTAACAGTTGAGATAATAGAATCCAACTGAGAACCAAATAATTTGTTACCCTGGAAAGAAATGGAAAGTAGAGTTGATTTAGAAGCCATATCAGCATTCCAAGTTTTAAGCCATAAAGCTCTTCTAGCTAAAATAGCTAGAGACATAAACCTGACATCAACTCTGATAATATCAAAAATGGCATCACAGATAAAATTATTAGCATGTTGAAGAAGAATAATAATATGAGAATCATGATCTGTTACTTGTTGCGCTAAAGTTTCCAACCAAAAAGTTGAAGCTGCAGCAACATCAGCCAATGATATAGCAGGTCTAAGAAGATTACCTGAACACAGATAAGCTTTTCTTAGAAAGGATTCAATTTTCCTATCTAAAGGATCCTTAAACGAAGTACCATCTGACGTAGGAATAGTAGTACGTTTAGCAAGGGTAGAAATAGCCCCATCAACTCTAGGGATTTTGTCCCAAAATTCTAATCTGTCAGACGGCACAGGATATAATTGCTTAAAACGTTTAGAAGGAGTAAATGAATTACCCAATTTATCCCATTCTCTGGAAATTACTTCAGAAATAGCATTAGGAACAGGAAAAACTTCTGGAATAACCATAGGAGATTTAAAGACCTTATCTAAATGTTTAGAATTAGACCAGAATCCTCTATTTCTAAAGCAATTAGTACTTCTTTGAGGAAAGAACGAATAAATTCCATTTTAAATAAATATGAAGATTTATCAGCATCAATCTCTGAGACAGAATCCTCTGAACCAGAAGAGTCATCAGAATCAGAATGATGATGTTCATTTAAAAATTCATCTGTAGAAAGAGAAGTTTTAAAATATTTTTTATGTTTACTAGAAGGAGAAATAACAGACATAGCCTTCTTGATGGATTCAGAAACAAAATCTGTTATGTTATCAGGAACATTCTGCACCTTAGATGTTGAAGGAACTGCAACAGGCAATGGTACATTACTAAAGGAAATATTATCTGCATTAACAAGTTTGTCATGACAAATAATACAAACAACAGCCGGAGGAATAGCTACCAAAAGTTTACAGCAGATACACTTAGCTTTGGTAGTTCCAGCACTAGACAGCGATTTTCCTGAAGTATCTTCTGACTCAGATGCAACGTGAGACATCTTGCAATATGTAAGAGAAAAAAAACAACATATAAAGCAAAATTGATCAAATTCCTTAAATGACAGTTTCAGGAATGGGAAAAAATGCCAAGGAACAAGCTTCTAGCAACCAGAAGCAAAGAAAAAATGAGACTGAAATAATGTGGAGACAAAAGCGACGCCCATATTTTTTAGCGCCAAATAAGACGCCCACATTATTTGGCGCCTAAATGCTTTTTGGCGCCAAAAATGACGCCACATCCGGAACGCCAACATTTTTGGCGCAAAAGGACGTCAAAAAATGACGCAACTTCCGGCGACACGTATGACGCCGGAAACAGAAAAGATTTTTTGCGCCAAAAAAGTCTGCGCCAATTATGACGCAATAAAATGAATATAAAAAGAAATTCCTGAGGAGGAAAAAACTTAAGAGGATGCGCTTGGAACACAGGTTATCAAAGTGGGACCTACCACTTTATGATTGGGTTTGTACCCGTATGCATAAATAAAAAAAAATATTTTTATAAACAGCACAGTGTTTGGTATGTGTAAAAAATTTATAATAATGACGAAAATAAATTGTGTGTAAAACAAGTGCTCAGGACAATTTGTGTATAATATTAGTGATACATTGAAATAATCAGATATCACAGATAAACAATGATATTTGTGGCGATTAGTAAAATATATAAAAAAAGTACTTATCAATGTCCCAAAAATTGCTGTGATGTAAAAAATAAGTGTCCAATCCTAATATGTGAACGGTGATGTGTTCAGGTGATGAGATATACATATACACACATGTTAATATATGTCCAGTTTACTATGAGATATTTTATTTTTTTCCAGATATATTTGGTAATTGCGAATAGGGTTTTTTATATACTTTTTATTTAAGTGTTATCTGTGTGGTCACAATTGTTCAAACCAATTTATACAATGTATCAAAAGTTAAATGTTTTTGCAATTGCAACATTGTTAATAGAGTTGACCTTTTGTTTCAATTCCGGGTCACTGTGGGTTTAAATAGATCTCTATTGTTAACTATGATTATGCCTGATGAAACGGTCTGGAATAGACTGAGAAACGCGTTGCAAATAAATACTGTTTGTTTTATACCACGACCCGGTATTTTTGCTTCTTTCCACGATCCACTTGTTTTTGAAACAGGACTTTTACCACGGAACCTTTCATACACTGACACTGTCGTTTTTGGAGAAAAGTCTCGGTGGAAGTGAGTGCAGCAGGAGAACACCTATCAGCTTGCAGCTCACCTGGTCCGGCCATTGGCCCTAAAAAACGTGGGTGCTACTTTCTAGACGCCTATCTGGATTCCACAGGTCCTCTGGGTGAGACCTCCAGCGTACTGACTGCTGGAATTTGAATGTCAGCCTGCTTTATCGCACCTTATTCATTTAAGGTGCCACTTTCCTTGTGAGTAGTTTTTTGCACATCACTTTTATATTTGTTGTTTGAACGATTCACACTATGTTGGCGCCCCTTGTTTATCTTCCATTCGCAATA
The DNA here is from genome assembly GCF_027579735.1 of Bombina bombina. Classification (NCBI taxonomy): domain Eukaryota; kingdom Metazoa; phylum Chordata; class Amphibia; order Anura; family Bombinatoridae; genus Bombina; species Bombina bombina. Next base: position 921,591,133 of record NC_069503.1, read on the forward strand.
AAATGAAGCATTTTCAGCCCCCGCGAGCCTAACAGCCCACAGGGAAAAAGAGTCAAAATTTTTTAAGGTAAGAAAAAATGATTGATTCAAATGCATTATCCCAAATATGAAACTGACTGTCTGAAAATAAGGAATGTTGAACATCCTGAGTCAAGGCAAATAAATGTTTGAATACATATATTTAGAACTTTATAAACAAAGTGCCCAACCATAGCTTAGAGTGTCACAGAAAATAAGATTTACTTACCCCAGGACACTCATCTACATGTTTGTAGAAAGCCAAACCAGTACTGAAACGAAAATCAGCAGAGGTAATGGTATATAAATAAGAGTATATCGTCGATCTGAAAAGGGAGGTAAGAGATGAATCTCTACGACCGATAACAGAGAACCTATGAAATAAACCCTGTATAAGGAGATCACTGCATTCAAAATAGGCAATACTCTCCTCACATCCCTCTGACATTCACTGCACGCTGAGAGGAAAACCGGGCTCCAACTTGCTGCGGAGCGCATATCAACGTAGAATCTAGCACAAACTTACTTCACCACCTCCATAGGAGGCAAAGTTTGTAAAACTGAATTGTGGGTGTGGTGAGGGGTGTATTTATAGGCATTTTGAGGTTTGGGAAACTTTGCCCCTCCTGGTTGGAATGTATATCCCATACGTCACTAGCTCATGGACTCTTGCTAATTACATGAAAGAAATCTGTCCCTTTAACGAACTAGTAGATAAGCCCTTTTCTAAACCCTCTTGTAGAAAGGACAATATCCTAGGAATCCTAACCTTACTCCATGAGTAACTCTTGGATTCACACCAATGTAAATATTTACGCCATATCTTATGGTAAATTTTTCTGGTAACAGGCTTCCTAGCCTGTATTAAGGTATCAATAACAGACTCCGAGAAGCCACGCTTTGATAGAATCAAGCGTTCAATCTCCATGCAGTTAGCCTCAGAGAAATTAGATTTGGATGTTTGAAAGGACCCTGAATTAGAAGGTCCTGTCTCAGAGGCAGAGACCACGGTGGACAGGACGACATGTCCACTAGGTCTGCATACCAGGTCCTGCGTGGCCACGCAGGCGCTATCAGAATCACCGAAGCTCTCTCCTGTTTGATCTTGGCAATCAAACGAGGAAGCATCGGGAATGGTGGAAACACATAAGCCATGTTGAAGACCCAAGGGGCTGTCAGAGCATCTATCAGCACCGCTCCCGGGTCCCTGGACCTGGATCCGTAACAAGGAAGCTTGGCGTTCTGACGAGACGCCATGAGATCCAGATCTGGTTTGCCCCAACGACGAATCAGTTGAGCAAAGACCTCCGATGAAGTTCCCACTCCCCCGGATGAAAAGTCTGGCGACTTAGAAAATCCGCCTCCCAGTTCTCCACGCCTGGGATGTAGATCGCTGACAGGTGGCAAGAGTGAGACTCTGCCCAGCGAATTATCTTTGAGACTTCCAACATCGCTAGGGAAACTTCTGGTTCCCCCTTGATGGTTGATGTAAGCCACAGTCGTGATGTTGTCCGACTGAAATCTGATGAACCTTAGAGTTGCTAACTGAGGCCAAGCTAGGAGAGCATTGAATATTGCTCTTAACTCCAGAATATTTATTGGGAGGAGTTTCTCCTCCTGAGTCCATAATCCCTGAGCTTTCAGGGAATTCCAGACTGCTCCCCAGCCTAGAATGCTGGCGTCTGTTGTTACAATCGTCCAATCTGGCCTGCGAAAGGTCATCCCCTTGGACAGATGTGGCCGAGAAAGCCACCATAGAAGAGAATCTCTGGTCTCTTGATCCAGATTTAGTAGGGGGGACAAATCTGAGTAATCCCCGTTCCACTGACTTAGCATGCACAATTGCAGCGGTCTGAGATGCTGGCGCGCAAATGGTACTATGTCCATTGCCGCTACCATTAAGCCGATTACTTCCATGCACTGAGCTACTGACGGGTGTGGAATGGAGTGAAGGACACGGCAAGCATTTAGAAGTTTTAATAACCTGGCCTCTGTCAGGTAAATTTTCATCTCTACAGAATCTATAAGAGTCCCTAGAAAGGGAACTCTTGTAAGTGGTAATAGAGAACTCTTTTCCACGTTCACCTTCCACCCATGCGACCTCAGAAATGCCAGAACTATCTTTGTATGAGACTTGGCAGTTTGAAAACTTGACGCTTGTATAAGAATGTCGTCTAGGTACGGAGTCACCGCTATGCCTCGCGGTCTTAGTACCGCCAGAAGTGATCCTAGAATTTTTGTAAAGATTCTTGGAGCCGTAGCTAATCCGAAGGGAAGAGCTACAAACTGGTAATGCCTGTCTAGGAAGGCAAATCTCAGATATCGGTAATGGTCCTTGTGAATCGGTATGTGAAGGTAGGCATCCTTTAGATCCACTGTGGTCATGTACTGACCCTCTTGGATCATGGGAAGGATGGTTCGAATAGTTTCCATTTTGAATGATGGAACTCTTAGAAATTTGTTTAGGATTTTTAAGTCCAAGATTGGCCTGAAGGTTCCCTCTTTCTTGTGAACCACAAATAGGTTTGAATAGAATCCCTGCCCGTGTTCCGTCCGCGGAACTGGGTGGATTACCCCCATTAGTAAGAGGTCTTGTACACAGCGTAGAAACGCCTCTTTCTTTATTTGGTTTGCTGATAACCTTGAAAGATGAAATCTCCCCCGTGGAGGAGAAGTTTTGAAGTCCAGGAGATATCCCTGAGATATGATCTCCAACGCCCAGGGATCCTGGACATCTCTTGCCCAAGCCTGGGCGAAGAGAGAAAGTCTGCCCCCCACTAGATCCGTTTTCGGATAGGGGGCCCTCTCTTCATGCTGTTTTGGGGGCAGCAGCAGGTTTCTTGGCCTGCTTGCCCCTGTTCCAGGACTGGTTAACTTTCCAGCCCTGTCTGTAACGAGCAACAGCTCCTTCCTGTTTTGGAGCGGAGGAAGTTGATGCTGCTCCTGCCTTGAAGTTACGAAAGGCACGAAAATTAGACTGTTTGGCCTTTGATTTGGCCCTGTCCTGAGGTAGAGCATGGCCCTTACCTCCCGTAATGTCAGCAATAATTTCTTTCAAGCCGGGCCCGAATAAGGTCTGCCCTTTGAAAGGAATATTAAGCAATTTAGATTTAGAAGTCACGTCAGCTGACCAGGATTTAAGCCATAGCGCTCTGCGCGCTTGGATGGCGAATCCGGAGTTCTTAGCCGTAAGTTTGGTTAAATGCACAACGGCATCAGAAACAAATGCGTTAGCTAGCTTAAGTGTCTTAAGCTTGTTGATTATTTCATCCAATGGAGCTGAGCGAATGGCCTCTTCCAGAGACTCAAACCAGAATGCTGCCGCAGCAGTGACAGGCGCAATGCATGCGAGGGGCTGTAAAATAAAACCTTGTTTGAACAAACATTTTCTTAAGGTAACCCTCTAATTTTTTATCCATTGGATCTGAAAAGGCACAACTATCCTCCACCGGGATAGTGGTACGCTTAGCTAAAGTAGAAACTGCTCCCTCCACCTTAGGGACCGTCTGCCATAAGTCTTGTGTGGTGGCGTCAATAGGAAACATTTTCCTAAATATGGGAGGAGGGGTAAAAGGCACACCCGGTCTACCCCACTCCTTGCTAATAATCTCTGTAAGCCTTTTTGGTATAGGAAATACGTCAGTACACACCGGTACCGCATAGTATCTATCCAACCTACATAATTTCTCTGGAATTGCAACCGTGTTACAATCATTCAGAGACGCTAATACCTCCCCTAGCAATGTGCGGAGGTTCTCTAGCTTAAATTTAAAATTGGAAATCTCTGAATCCAGTCTCCCTGGATCAGATCCGTCACCCACAGAATGAAGCTCTCCGTCCTCACGTTCTGCAAACTGTGATGCAGTATCTGACATGGCTCTCATCCAGTGACGTGCAGTGACGTCAGAGGATGGTGAGGCAGTGGCTAGGATATGCCTTCATTCTTTAGATATCCTTTGTTGAAGAAATAGCAATGCACATGGGTGAGCCAATCACATGAGGTATCTATGTGCAGCCACCAATCAGCAGCTACTGAGCATATTTAGATATGATTTTCAACAAAGGACATCAAAAGAATAAAGAAAATTAGATATTAGATGTAAATTGGAAAGTTATTTAAATTTGCATATGGGTTTCATATGGGTTTCATGTCCCTTTAAATGGCGTCTTGGAAAACTGGTCAACTTAGTAAACATCTGATTTTAGTCTAAAAGGATTGTAACAGAAACTCTTGCCAGATAACACAATGCTTGCTCTGATTATGAGATCTAGAAATCCATGCCCATTAAAATATGTTTAAAACATACATTTTACTTTAATGCTGCAAATTATGCTTATAGATTCTTTCATTACATAAGGGATGAGAGTAAGAGGGGGAGGAAGAGAGACAGAGAGAGAAAGAGACCATGGGGGAGAACAACACATAAGGAGAGAGATGGATAGATAGAGAGAGACACACACACACACACAAGGGGGGGACCACTGCATTTTAAAGTAATAAAACAGCAGAGCTACAGAGAGTTCAGAAAATTAGTCTATAATTTAGTGTGAAGTACAGAGGCAAGCTGCTAAGTTAGTGGGTGTAAAGTTTGAGTAAACAAAATACAAAAACGACCCTGCTATAAAAGAGTAAACAAACACTAAACCACATTCATTAAATTATCATTTTAACTAACAGAATCTTTCAGTAAAATCTTACTTTAATAAGATGTGGGTGAAACACTGCTCTCTGTGCCTCTCTTCTGCTCTGTAAGGATTCAGGAAGTGACAGTGGCACATTCCACTGCACTTAGAGGGGAAGAACAGAACTCTCTTTTTCACTTTAGCAAAGCTAGCAGGTTCACAGGACAGCAACAAATATATGAAAGTTGTTTTTTTTGCGTTTTTGTTTTGTTTTATATGATTTAACATCCAGCCCCAACCCTATGTTCCACTTACTAATGCCTCTCACTGGATTGGTTCAGCCCAAATAGGACTGCCTCAAATAAGCAGTTAATGAGCCATGCAATGATCTTAACCACTTGCATCCAGTAGATGGCGCAGCATGTTGTGTAATGGTGGGAAGACCTGATTGTGTCTCTTCATTGCACAACATATAGCTGTGAGAAAAAAAAAATGCTGGGGGGAAAAATTTACAATTTTTTTTTTAAAGCCAATAAAAAAAATATATTTTTGCCCATTTGAGAGGTGAAGCACTGCCTCACCTGCCTCTAGTGACTGCACATCACTGCTCTCATCTCATCCGCGCGCTCTATCCTTAACCCAGAGCTATCGCGCTTGCCTCTTAATTCTGGCAACTTAGATAATACTTCTGTCATAACAGTAGCCATGTCTTGCAAAGTGATTTGTAAGGGCCTCCCTGATGTACTTGGCGCCACAAAATCACGCACCTCCTGAGCGGGAGGCGAAGGTACTGACACGTGAGGAGAGTTAGTCGGCATAACTTCCCCCTCGTCGTCTGGTGATAATTTCTTTACATGTAAAGATTGACTTTTATTTAAAGTAGCATCAATGCAATTAGTACACAAATTTCTATTGGGCTCCACATTGGCCTTTAAACATAGTGAACAAAGAGATTCATCTGAGTCAGACATGTTTAAACAAACTAGCAATGAGACTAGCAAACTTGGAAATACTTTTCAAAATTAATTTACAAGCAATATAAAAAACGTTACTGTGCCTTTAAGAAGCACAGAAAAACTGACACAGTTGAAATAACAATGACCAAAATAGTTATAGCAACCAAATTTTCACAGTAAATGTATTAAGTTAGCAAAGGATTGCACCCACCAGCAAATGGATGATTAACCCCTTAGTACCCAAAAACGGATAACAATTATATAATTAACGTTTTTCTCACAGTCAAATACACTGTCACAGGACTGCTGTGCCTGATTACCTCCCTCAAAATGGATTTTGAAGACCCCTGAGCTCTATAGAGACGATCTGGATCATGGAGGATGAAGTAGACAGATTGTGACTGAATTTTTACTGCGCAAAAAAGCGCTAAAATAGGCCCCTCCCACTCATATTACAACAGTGGGGAAGCTCAGAAACTGTTTCTATGCAGAAAACAAAAATGGCCATGTGGTAAAAATCATGCCCTAATAAGTTTTATCACCAAGTACCTCACAAAAACGATTAACAAGCCAGTAAACGTTTTAAACATACATTTGAAAGTTATGTATTATTATTAATAAGCCTGCTACCAGTCGTTTTTACTGCAGTTAAGGCTCATACATTATTTCAGTATTAACAGTATTTTCAGAGTCAATTCCATTCCTTAGAAAAATACATTCAGTGTACACACACACACATCAGCCTGATACCAGTCGCTATCACTGCATTTAAGGCTGAACTTACTTTACAATGGTATCAGCAGTATTTTCTCAGTCAATTCCATTCCTCAGAAAATAAATTACTGCACATACCTCATTTGTTGCAGGGGAGCCCTGCATGCTATTCCCCTTCTCTGAAGTTACCTCACTCCTCAGATGAGAAACAGCCAGTGGATCTTAATTACGTCTGCTAAGACCATAGAAAAAAACCCAGGCAGATTCTTCTAATGCTGCCTGAGAATAAACAGCACACTCCGGTGCCATTTAAAAATAACAAACTTTTGATTGTAGAAATAAACTAAGTTAAAAAAATACCACAGATCTCTCACAGCTTCCTTTTTAGTTAGGCTGCAAGAGAATGACTGAGTATGATATGTGAGGGGGAGGAGCTATATAGCAGCTCTGCTGGGTAATTCTCTTGCAGTTTCCTGTTAGGAAGAGATATATTCCATAAGTAATGGATGACCCGTGGACTGACTACACTTAACAGGAGAAAATTATATTTAATTTAGGGGGGTGTTAGTGTTAGGGTTAGACTTAGCTTTAGGGGTTAATACATTTATTAGAATAGCGGTGAGCTCAAGTCGGCAGATTAGGGGTTAATAATTGAAGTTAGGTGTCGGCGATGTTAGGGAGGGCAGATTAGGGGTTAATACTATTTATTATAGGGTTAGTGAGGCGGATTAGGGGTTAATAACTTTATAATAATAGCGGTGCGGTCTGCTCGGCAGATTAGGGGTTAATAAGTGTAGGCGACGTTGTGGGGGGCAGATTAGGGGTTAATAAATATAATATAGGGGTCGGCGATGTTAGGGCAGCAGATTAGGGGTACATAGGGATAATGTAAGTAGCGGCGGCTTACGAAGCGGCAGATTAGGGGTTAATAATAATATGCAGGGGTCAGCGATAGCGGGGGCGGCAGATTAGGGGTTAATAAGTGTAAGGTTAGGGGTGTTTAGACTCGGGGTACATGCTAGAGTGTTAGGTGCAGACGTAGGAAGTGTTTCCCCATAGGAAACAATGGTGCTGCGTTAGGAGCTGAACGCGGCTTTTTTGCAGGTGTTAGGGTTTTTTTTCAGCTCAAACAGCCCCATTGTTTCCTATGGGGGAATCGTGCACAAGCACGTTTTTGAGGCTGGCCGCTTGCGTAAGCAACTCTGGTATCGAGAGTTGAAGTTGCGTTAAATATGCTCTACGCTCCTTTTTTGGAGCCTAACGCAGCCTTTATGTGGACTCTCAATACCAGAGTTATTTTTATGGTGCGGCCAGAAAAAAGCCGGCGTTAGCTTTTCGGGTCGTTACCGACAAAACTCTAAATCTAGCCGAAAGAATGGGATATGAGGGAAGTGGGGGAGGTATTTAAGAATTTGGCTGGGGTGTCTGCCTCCTCCTGGTGGCCAGGTTATGTATTCCCACAAGTAATGAATGAAGCCGTAGACTCTCCTCATATTAAGAAGGAAACTTTCATTTCTGCTTTTGTCAAATAAAGATACCAAGAGAACGAAGATTTTTTTTTAATATTTGTAAATTAGAAAGTTGCTTACAATTGCATGCTCCCTTTAAGATGACTAAGGTGTAGACTGTCCCTTAAAGAGCTTACTATAGGCACAAAACGTGTACGTTTATGTGGATGTCCTCCATTGTAATTTTTAAATTTTTGGAATACATTTTTTTTTATTTTAAGGATTCTTTTAGTGCAGCTGCTATTTTTGTGTTTGAGTACCCTAAAGATGTTTGAGGATTGTCTCTACCTATTTCAAAAAGTTACAGAGAAGTACTAAATGACACTACAAGGGTGTGAATGATAAAGCTAGCTTTATGCATCTCTAAAACTGGATGTTAGTAGATTCCAAGAAAACCTAAAAGGAAGGATCACAATTTTCTTTCTTCATCAGTACAAAAGTATAATGCCAGGATGGAACAGTCAATTCTTTTTGAGAAGGTGAAGGGTTGTAATTCTGTTCAACCCCCCCCCCCCCCCCCTGCCCCCCAAAGCTTATGGGCTGGCTAATAAGCTTTACATTCCTGCTTTTTTATATAAAGATACCAAGAAAACAAAGAAAAATTGATAATAGCAGAAAATGTAAAAGTTGCTTAAAATTGCATGCTCATGAACAAAATTGGGTTTAGTATCCCTTTAAGTGAATTGGCTTCTAGTGTGATTAAAAAGGTGGTGGATTTATGGAGGGCTATAAGTAACTTTATATTTTGAATACCGAGAATATTTTGTTACAACAAACATAAAATATGTGCCAAGCAAATTATTTATTTCATTTTTTTAACATGATGAGATAATACAGACCTTTTAACAAGACATTTTTGTTAATCCAATGATTATTTTTCTTACCTGAATAAAAGCAAAAGAATTCTGTACATTTTCTAGACCTTGGTCATCAACAGACATATAATGGTACCCCGGAATCTGAAATAGAGATCAATTTCTTAGCATACTTTAGAAATTAACAACCAAAGGTAAGAAATGTCTATATCTTGTCTCATAGCCATGGGTAATACTTACCAGGTGAGAAACATTCTCTATGAGGGCGTGGACAGAACAGACTTACTCCCCCAATTACCTCTCTCACTTTTCCCTCCTACTCCTTGAGCTGTCAAGCTAAGAGTGGTGAACACACTAATCAGGGAGGGAGCCTGGTGGCAAGTATTACCCATGGCCATGAGCCAAGATATAGACATTCCTTATATATGCGTGTTCATTTCTAACTATCTTGGCTCTCCTTTGGTAATACTTCCCAGGTGAGAAGACTAAAAAACAGTGTAAAATAAATAGGTGGGAAGACAAGAGATACTGCAAAATTATTGTTTAAGTTATAACAGAAGAATGAATTGTATGACCACATCTGGCCAAACCAGATTACTTAAAGGGGCATTAAACCCACATTTTTTCTTTCATGATTCAGATAGAGAATAAAATTTTAAACAACATTCCAATGTATTTCTATTATCTAATTTGCTTCATTCATTAGATATCCTTTGTTGAAGAAATAGCAATGCACATGGGTGAGCCAATCACACGAGACATCTATCTGCAACCACCAATCAGCAGCTACTGAGCCTATCTAGATATGCTTTTCAGCAAAGGTTATCAAGATAATAAAGCAAATTAGATAATAGAAGTACATTAGAAAGTTGCTTAAAATTGCACGTTCTTTCTAAATCATGAAAGAAAACATTTGGGTTTAATGTCCCTTTAACATCCAAAGTGTAATGTGACACAAAAGTATTAGGTATTTTCCAGACTGCAGCCTAACAGGTTTATAATCCATGATGTTCTTATGGAATGTGTCCTTAGCCCATCTAGAATGTGTTCATTCCTTTGTTTATAAGCTCTTAAAATAGCCTGAACTTATCAAACTAGAGATAGTAGTTTTTGATGACCATAGCCCTAACAAGTACCTTAAAGCAGTGTTTTTCAACCAGTGTGCCGTGGCACACTAGTGTGCCGTGAGAGATCCTCAGGTGTGCCACGGCAGACTGACAACAGTGTGACATATATTTAAACTTTGCTTGTTTTTTACTCCCAGTGCAGGGGTAGTTTGTAGGAGGCATGGCATAACAGCACAATGCATACAGTATGTGTGTGTTTGTGTGTATGTGTATATATATATGCTGTATTAGGCTACAATGTGTGATTTTTTTTAAAAAAAATCACTGCCTTAAAGGACTAGTCAACACATTAGATTTGCATAATCAACGAATGCAAGATAACAAGACAATGCAATAGCACTTAGTCTGAACTTCAAATGAGTAGTAGATTTTTTTATAACAAATTTCAAAGTTATGTATATTTCCACTCCCCTTGTACCATGTGATAGCAATTAGCCAATCACAAATGCATATACGTATAGTCTGTGAATTCTTGCACATGCTCAGTAGGATCTGGTGACTCAAAAATTGTAAATATAAAAGACTGCACATTTTTTTTTAATGGAAGTAAATTGGAAAGTTGTTTAAAATTACATGCTGTACCTGAATCATGAAAATTTTATTTAACCTGAGTGTCCCTTTAAAGGGACACTGAACCAAAAATTTTTCTTTTGTGATTCAGATAGAGCATAAAATTATAAGCAACTTTCTAATAGACTCCTATTATCAAATTGTCTTCATTTTCTTGGTATCTTTATTTGAAATGCAAGAATGTAAGTTTAGATGCCGGCCCATTTTTGGTGAACAAACTGGGTTGTTCTTGCTGATTGGTGGATAAATTCACTCACCAATAAACAAGTGCTTTCATGGTTCTGAACAAAAAAAATAGCTTAGATTCCTTCTTTTTCAAATAAAGAAAGCAAAAGAACAAAGAAAAATTAATAATAGGTGTAAACTAGAAAGTTGCTTAAAATTGCATGCTCTATCTGAATCTGAAAGAAAAAAGTTTGGGTTCAGTGTCCCTTTAAGATATGTTAAAGAGACGATCCATCTTGTAAATGGACTGGGTTCTTATAACATAGATGTGAATGCAACAAACCCCACCCAAGCAATAGAGTGGCTTACCCCGTGCTTCCTGCCTATAAGGGCAGAAAGTCTGCAGAACAACATTTTGTGATTTACAAAAATCAGTAACCACAAAAAAAAAAAAACAGAAACCATATGTAGCACAACCTTATCTTGATGAAAAGAAAAATATATGGTTCTTTCACAGAAAAAGCTTGTAATTTAGACACAGATCTAGCAGAAATAATAGCCACAAAAAGCAAGTTTTCTCAGTTAAAAAACAAACAAAACAAAAACTTCTTGAAGTGGCACAAACAGCGTATCCATAAGAACTCCATGAACAAAAAGTAAATTCCATGTTAGCCTTACTTATCTTGTGGAAGGAAGATATGAATCAATGCCTTAAAAGAAATTGGATAATTAAGCATGAAATTTGTCATGACTAATGAATACCCCTTTCAGTTCAAGTGAAAAGGGAATATGCAACGTGAAAGACCCCAAATTCAGAGGATCCCTAGGGAAATGTGATGTACCAAGCTTGTTGTCCAAATGTCCATGAATTTTAAATGGCTGTCTCCAAGCAGAGACACATGAACAGGTATAAAGAATTTTATTATTTAACTTGAAGAACCAATAGGCAGACCCACTTCCTATGCCCCTAGTCTAGGATTGAGAATCTTAATCTTGAAAACGAAGGGAACCCTTTCTAGAGGAGAACAAAAATGAAAGCCAGACCCTTGCTTGTATGTATGTATATGTATATATATATATATATATATATATATATATATATATATATATATATATATATATATATATATATATATATATATTTAGTACTGGAGCTGAAAAACATTCCGCTTGTGTGAAGCAGGTCTGTCTTTCACAGTGTGATATTATGACTGTTGGTGAAGCCTAATACCTTTAACTACTATAAGAATGCAGGAAAAAGGTTGCACTTTAAAACATCAGACTATAAACCAGGCTGTTATTTCTGATACAACTTGTTTTCTTATTCAACAAATCAACAAAATAAAGGGTAATACGATTTTATTATTATTATTATTAACAGTTATTTGTAGAGCGCCAACAGATTCCGCAGCGTTATAAATATAGTTTGTATATACAAGATAACCTTTATAGGGATCAAATTGGTAGAGGGCCCTGCCAAGAGATGCACTTTTGTAGTCGGCTCTTATGAAGTCGATCTACAAACAGCTGGGCTCATAGGCTTACATTCTAAGGGGTTCAAGGGGAAAGCAATGGAGTTGTTAAAACTAGGGGAGAGTCTTGTGGAGCGAGGCAGGGAGTTCCACAGGATGGGGGCCAGTCTGGAGAAGTCCTGTAAACAGGAATGTGAGGAAGTAACAAGAGAGGAGGAGATCGTGAGCAGAGAGAAGGGGACGAAAGGGAGAGTATATGGAGACAAGGTCTGAAATGTAGTGGGGAGCAGTGCAGTTCAGGGCTTTATATGTCAGCGTGAGGATTTTGTGTTTAATCCTGGAGGATTACCTTGTTATAGATTTACCAGTAATTCTATAAATCTATAATAAGATTACCTATAGAAAGTTGCTTAAAATTGCACGTTCTTTCTACATCATGAAAGAAAACATTTGGGTTTTACCTATAATAAGATTGTATTAGCTATTTCAAGATATGCAGCAACCAGTGCATATAATATGCTGTCAGAACATGCAGTGGAAAGGAGAAACTTCTAACCCAGTGTTTTAAATAACAAGCAGAGCTGCAGCCTTCTCTCAAGTAAAATGCGGTTTTAAATGTGAAACAGAGCGTGCGCGCTCCATGCAACCCCAGAAGTGACTCCACATTGTCACTCACGGTGACATCACCCAAGATGGTGGCACCCATCAGAACTTCCCCAATATCGTGAAAAAGTATACATGAAGTATACCCAGCCATAAGCCTGAAAAATGACTGAAGTCCCACCAGGTAAGTCTGCCCAGAAAAAAACATGTACTCAGGCTGCCTAAGAGTAGCACATACATAATCCCGTGGGAAGAGAGAGAGAGTTGGACAAAACAAGGTGTAGGAGGGATAAGTGAAAGAGAGGTTACTTATAAACAGGTAAATGGGGGAGTGGTCAGTTCTGTTTCGCCCTCCGAGAGGGGGTTTCTCATCTGGGAAGTATTACCCAAGGAGAGCCAACATTGTAAGCATTCAAAACATAAAAAACAAAATGTATTATATGTTCAGTGCTGACATAGATATTCAGGTTCTGCCTTATTCCTTCTTAGAGTAGGCAGATACCTCATGAATCTTTAGAGCCCCCTCTCTTCTCTCACAATTTATAAGGAGACAAAGATTTGCAGCTACTAGTGAAGTGGTTTGAAAAGATGCAAATACATTAAAATTACGTAAAATTAGAAGAAAAACAGAAGTAAAACCTCTTAAGGGGACAGTTAAAAGGATAGTAAAGTTAAAATTAAATGATTCAGATAGAACATGGCATTTTAAACAGCTTTCCATTTTACTTGTAATATCTAATTTGCATCAGTCTCATGGTATCCTTTATTGAAAAGCATACATAGGAAGGCTCAGGAGTAGCAATTCACTACTGGGAGCTAGCTGCTGATGGGTGGCTGCATATATGTCTCTTGTCATTGTCTCACCCATTGTGTCCAGCTGGCTTCCAGTAGTGCATTGCTTCTCCTTCAACAAAGAGAATTAAGCAAATTTGTAAAAAAAAAAAAAAAAAAATGGATTGTCCTAGGCTTCCTATAGAGGCCAAAAAACAAATGCTGCAACCTTAGGTCTTCTTTAAAATGCTGCAAATTAAAAGCCAGTTTAGGCAATGTTGTTGTTATTATTATTATTATTATTAGATGAAGTTGTTCTTTATTTATCTATAAACGATAAACACTGCAGCATGAACTCTTTACAGGAAGAGGAGAGGGTCTGAAGTATCTAAATATTATGTAACCACAAAATAAAAATAATATAGTAAATGACTTATACAATGAATAATTTGCTGATTAAAATAATGGCACTCAATATATATTCTTATGTCTGGCACTTCATTTACACTAATCAAGATAAACTCAATCTAATAAAGGGTGAGGATTTCACTCACTTGCGTTTGGACTGGCATGTAAAAGTGATTCTGTGTTTGCATATGGTCTTTGTGCTGATGTACAGATGGACTTTGACGAGCGGGGGTGTCTTGTAAGTAGCCTTCTTGTTCCACTTTTCGTTTCATTGTTGAATTCCAATGGTTTTTGATTGAATTATCAGTCCTTTAATAAAATGGGTATATCAATTATTCCTATTGCTGAAATAACCACTTTTACCAAAAAATAAATAAAAAATGTAATATATATATATATATATATATATATATATATATATATATATATATATATATATATATATATATATATATAAATAAATAATAAATTTAGAGAAATTATCTTGTCCCACCCTCATTACTTGTAGACTCAGTAAGCTTACCTGATAAATGCATTTCTTTCACGGTGATGAAAGTCCACAAGACCCGCATTTTTTTTTCTTGTATTTTTTTTTCTTGCAACAGTTCAAGCATGCACCTCATTTTTTCCCCCTGCTCTTTTTTTTCTTGCTTTTATTCTTTCCTACCTACTTTTTTTTGCATGGCTATAGGTTAGACTAGTTTACCAGTAAGGTTGGAGGATTTTTAAGTACTCTTGGAGTTTTAGGAATCTTTGCCTTCTCCTAGTGGTCAGGAGTGGAATTCCCAGGTTTAATGGCTCATAGGCTCTCATCACCATGAAAGAAATTCATTTATCAGGTAAGCATAAATTATTATTTTTTTTCTTAAAAAGATTTTTCTGATAAAATCGATCAGGACATTATAGCCCATCCCCTTGTTTTAAACCAAATAATTTATGTGATGGTCTCTTGTAAGAGCAGTAGAATTCTACTTCCAAAATACATAGGTTTCAGCTTTTTGTCTTAATCTCTTGATTACCAAGTATTACTTGGAGGCTGGATAGTCTTTTCCAAGACGCATTATTGTTCATTTTTCTAGATCAGTTTCCTCTTGGATTTTTAAGAATTAGGCTTATATTGAATACATTTGCAAGGCATCAATATTTCTCTAAATTCTACCTCTTCAATGTGTTTGGTAGGAAAGTCCTTCAGACAGCAGTGTCTGGTAATTAAGTGCCTGCCTTAAACATTTTTGTCCTGCCCAATTACTCATGGGCTCCACAACTTGGGTATTAGTCCCAATAGTAATGACTTGTGGATTTTCACCACCTTTTGAAAGAAAACAACATTTATGCTTACCTGATAAATTCATTTCTTTAGTGGTGAGAGTCTATGAAACCGCCCATTTTCATTTTTTTTTTCTGACGGCACTTTTAATTTGCAACCTCATTTTCCCTGCTTTGTCCTTTCCTACTTCTTGGTGCTATACATTAGACTGGAATACCAGATAGGTGGGAGGGATTAAGTGATCTTAGTACTTTGGGAATCTATGCCACCTCCTAGTGGCCAGGAGTTGAATCCCAGGAGTAATGGCCCATGGACAGCCATGAAAGAAACAAAATTTAGGTTTACCTGATAAATGTATTTATTTACGGATATGGAGAGTCCACAACGTCATTCAATTACTAGTGGGAATATCACTCCTAGCCAACAGGAGGAGGAAAAGAGCACCACAGCAAAGCTGTTAAGTGTCACTCCCCTACCCATAATCCCCAGTCATTCGACCGAAGGGAAATGGAAAAAGAATAACACAAAGGTGTAGAGGTGCCTGAGGTTTAGTAAAATATAACTGTCTTAATAAAGAATGGAGTCGTGGACTCTCCATATCCGGAAAGAAAGGAGTTTATCAGGTAATCATAAATTTTGTTTTCTTTCCTAAGATATGGAGAGTCCACAACATCATTCAATTACTAGTGGGAACCAATACCCAAGCTAGAGGACAAAGAATGAACAGGGAGGGAGAACAGGCAGATCTAAACAGAAGGCACCACCGCTTGAAGAACCTTTCTCCCAAAAGAGACCTCAGCCGAGGCAAAAGTATAAAATTTATAACATTTTGAAAATGTATCCAGAGAGGACCAAGTTGCAGCCTTGCAAAGCTGTTCCACAGAAGCTTCATCTTTGAAAGACAGCCCTAGTGGAGACAGCCCTAGTGGAATGAGCTGTCCAGCAGTCTCATAAGCAAAACGAATTATACTTCTCAACCAGAGGGAAAGAAGTAGAAGTAGTCTTCTGATCCTTACACTTTCCTGACAAACAAACAAACAGGGCAGAAGACAGGCAAGATCCTTAGTCGCCTGTAGGTAGAATTTTAGAGCACGCACAACATCCAAGTTGTGCAACAGACGTTCTTTATGAGAAGAAGGATTGGGACAGAGAGAAGGAACAACAATTTCCTGATTAATATTTCTATCTGAAACCACTTTAGGAAGAAACCCCAATTTAGTATGAAGAACCGCCTTATCCACATGAAAGATAAGGTAAGGCGAATCACACTGCAAAGTCGAGAGTTCTGAAACTCTCCGAGCAGAAGAGCTAGCAATAAGAAACAAAACCTTCCAAGATAGCAACTTAATATATATGGAAATCATTGGCTCAAAACAGAGCCTGCAGCAAAACTTTAAGAACAAGGAGGCGCAACATCTGACACATCCGCCAGACGCTTGTGTAAAAAAATAGATAATGCAGAAATCTGACCTTTCAGAGACCTGACTGACAACCCTTTCTCCAGACCTTCCTGGAGAAAAGACAAAATTTTAGGAATGCTGACCCTACTCCAAGAGTAGCCCTTAGATTCACACCAATAAAAGGTATTTACGCCATACCTTATGGTAAATTTTTCGAGTAACAGGCTTGCAAGCCTGGATCATGGTCTTAATGACAAACTCAGAAAATCCACGCTTAGACAAAACTAAAACGTTAAATCTCCAAGCAGTCAGCTTCAGAGAAAAGAGATTTGGATGGAGGAATGGACCCCGAGTTAGAAGGTCCTTCCTCAAAGGCAACCTCCAAGGCAGCCAAGAAGACATCTTCACTAGGTCTGCATACCAGATCCTGCGAGACCATGCAGGAGCTATTACAATTACCAATGCTCTCTCTTGTTTAATACGAGCAATAACTCGTGGAAGGAGCGCAAACAGAGGAAACAGGTATGCTAGACCGAAATCCCAAGGAACTGCCAGAGCATCTATCAGAGCGGCCTGAGGATCTCTTGACCATGAACCGTACCTTGGAAGCTTGGCGCTCTGCCGAGATGCCATCAGATCAAACTCTGGCACCCCCCATTTGAGGATTAACCTGGAGAACACCAGGTTACTGAATAATCTGTGCCACCTCCTTCATGGCTATGGAACTCCGAGTTCCTCCCTGGTGATTGATGTAAGCCACTGAGGTGATGTTGTCTGACTGAAACCTGATAAACCAGGCTAAGGACAATTAAGGCAAAGCCATCAGAGCATTGTAAATTGCTCTCAACTCCAAGATGTTTATGGGGAGAGCAGACTCCTCCCGAGTCCATAGTCCTTGCACCTTTAACGAGTCCCAGAATGCTCCTCAGCCTAGCAGGCTGGCGTCCGTGGTCACAATCACCCAGGAAGGTCTCCGGAAGCATGTGCCCTGAGACAGATGGTCCTGAGAAAGCCACCACGGGAGAGAGTATTTTGTTGACTGGTCTAGATCCTCTGAGACAGATCCGAATGGTCTCTGTTCCATTGTCGGAGCATGCATAATTGCAGAGCTCTCAAATGGAATGATGTCCATGGAAGCGACCATCAGACCAATTACCTCCATACATTGAGTCACTGGTGGCCGAACAGTAGACTGAAGAGAGAGGTAAGATGAGATCATTTTGGATTTTCTGACCTCCGTAAGAATTTTTTTTTCATATATAGGGAATCTATTATGGTCCCTAAGAAAACCACCCTCGTAGCTGGAACAAGGGAACTCTTTTCCAGATTCACTTTCCAAACATGGGAACGTAGAAAAGACAACAAGATCTGTGTATGAGAGTTTGCTTGTTGAAAAGAAGGCGCCTGAACCAATATGTCATCCAGGTATGGCGCCACTGCAATTCCCCGAGACCTGATCACTGCCAAGAGAGCCCTCAGAACCTGGGAGAATTCTGGGAGCTGTGGCAAGGCTAAACGAAAGAGCCACAAACTGAAAGGATTTGTCTAGAAAGGCTAATCTCAGAAATTTGTAATGATCCCTGTGGATGGGAACATGAAGATACGTGCCCTTCAGGTCTATGGCCGTAATGAACTGACCCTCTTGGACCAAAGGAAGAATGGAACAAACTTGTTGAGGCACTTTAGGTCTAAAATGGGTCGAAAAGTTCCCTCTTTTTTGGGAACCACAAACAGATTTGAATAGAATCCTAGACCCTGTTCCCTTACTGGAACTGGAACAATCACTCCCAGGAAGGAAAGGTCCTAAACGCAGTTCAAGAATGCCTCTCTTTTTACCTGGTCCGCAGATAATCTTGAGAGGTGGAATCTGCCCCTGGGAGTGAAAGTTTTGAATTCTATTTTGTAACCCTGAGATACTATGTCCGCAGCCCAAGGATCTGGGACATCTTGTCTCCATGCTTGAAAAAAGAGGGAAAGTCTGCCTCCACTTGATCCAAACCCAGACCAGGGGCGGGCCATTCATGCTGACTTAGACTCAACTGAGGGTTTCTTTGATTGCTTCCCCTTATTCCAAGACTGATTGGGCTTCCAAGAAGACTTGGACTGCTCCTGCTTGGAAGCGGGAGAGGTTTGACTTTTGACCTTTGAAGTTATGAAAGGAACGAAAATTACTTTTACGTCCTTTGAGTCTGTACTTCTTGTCTTGCGGTAGAAGAGACCCTTTTCCACCTGTAATATCAGAAATTATTTCTGCCAGACCAGGTCCGAAAAAAGTGTTCCTTTTGTAAGGAAGTGCCAGAAGCTTGGAGTTAGAGGTAACATCAGTTGACCAAGATTTTAGCCACAATACTCTGCGGGCTAGGACAGTGAAGCCAGACATCTTGGCTCCCAGTCTAATAACTTTCATGTTTGCATCAGAAATAAAGGAATTGGCTAGTTTGAGAGCCTTAATCCTATCTTGTATCTCCTCCAACGGAGTCTCTACTAAAATTGATTCAGACAAGGCGTCACAATAAGATGCCGCACTTGCTACTGTGGCAATACAAACTGCAGGTTGCCATTGAAGACCTTGATGAACATACATCTTCTTCAAATACGCTTCCAGCTTTTTGTCCATGGGATCCTTAAAGGAGCAGCTATCCTCTATAGCGATCGTAGTTCTCTTAGCCAGAGTAGAAAAGCCCCTTCTACTTTCGGCACCGTGCGCCAAGAATCTTTAATGGAGTCAGCAACAGGAAACATCTTTTTAAATACGGAAGATGGGGAGAAAGGAATCCCTGGCTTCTCCCATTCCTGTGAAATAATCTCCGTCACACGGTCTGGGACAGGAAAAACTTCCACAGAGGAAGGAACATCATAGTATTTATTAAGTTTACTAGACTTCTTAGGGTTGACAATGACAGAAGTATTGGAAGTCATCCAAAGTAGCCAATACCTCCTTTAACAGTACACAAAGGTGTTCAAGCTTAAATCTGAAGTTTACTTCTTCAGTATCAGATGAATGAATAATACTGTCTGAATCTGAGATTTCACCCTCAGAGGCTACCGGCGTATCCTCCTTATCAGACTTATGAGGGAGGGCAACCTGCGTAGCAGTAGGTGGAACAGAAACCTTACTACTATCTGAATGTCTAATTTTCCTTCAACATCTGTTTCCCAGCATAGGAAAAGCAGATAATGCCGCAGATATCACAGAAGATACCTGTGCAGCAAAATCTGCAGGCAAATAAACTACTCCAGGAGGCTGAGAGGAACTGCAGGGCACTGTATGTGATGCCATAGAGGTTTGGGACATTTGAGGAGAAAACTGTGGCATTGCCTAAACAGCATCATCCTGAGAGACATTGGGCTCAGAGGGCAACAATTTATCTTTAAATTGAAGTGTTCTAGCTAAGCATGCAGCACAGAATTGCATAGGCAAAACAAGCTGTGCCTCTAGGCATAACAAGCATTTGTCAAAAAACACAGGGGTTAATCTTCCCTTTATTGGGACATTTACCCAAAAAACAAAATTTATGCTTACCTGATAAATTTATTTCTCTTGTGGTGTATCCAGTCCACGGATCATCCATTACTTGTGGGATATTCTCATTCCCAACAGGAAGTTGCAAGAGGACACCCACAGCAGAGCTGTCTATATAGCTCCTCCCCTAACTGCCATATCCAGTCATTCGACTGAAAACAAACAGAGAAAGGAGAAACCATAGGGTGCAGTGGTGACTGTAGTTTAAAATTAAAAAATACCTGCCTTAAAATGACAGGGCGGGCCGTGGACTGGATACACCACAAGAGAAATAAATTTATCAGGTAAGCATAAATTATGTTTTCTCTTGTAAGGTGTATCCAGTCCACGGATCATCCATTACTTGTGGGATACCAAAGCTAAAGTACACAGATGAAGGGAGGGACAAGGCAGGTACTTAAACGGAAGGTACCACTGCCTGTAAGACCCTTCTCCCAAAAATAGCCTCCGAAGAAGCAAAAGTATCAAATTTGTAGAATTTTGAAAAAGTATGAAGCGAAGACCAAGTCGCCGCCTTGCAGATCTGTTCAACAGAAGCCTCATTTTTAAAGGCCCATGTGGAAGCCACAGCTCTAGTAGAATGAGCTGTAATCCTTTCTGGAGGCTGCTGGCCAGCAGTCTCATAAGCTAAGCGGATTATGCTTTTTAGCCAAAAAGAAAGAGGTTGCCGAAGCCTTTTGACATCTCCTCTGTCCAGAATAGACAACAAACAAAGCAGATGTTTGACGAAAATCTTTAGTAGCTTGTAAGTAAAACTTTAAAGCACGAACCACGTCCAGATTGTGTAATAGACGGTCCTTCTTTGAAGAAGGATTAGGACACAAAGACGGAACAACAATCTCTTGATTGATATTCTTATTAGATACCACTTAGGTAAAAACCCAGGTTTGGTACGCAGAACTACCTTATCTGCATGGAAGATCAGATAAGGAGAATCACATTGTAAGGCAGATAACTCGGAAACTCTACAAGCCGAGGAAATAGCTACCAAAAAAAGAACTTTCCAAGATAAAAGTTTGATATCTATGGAATGAAGAGGTTCAAACGGAACCCCCTGAAGAACTTTAAGAACCAAATTTAAACTCCATGGTGGAGCAACAGGTTTAAACACAGGCTTGATTCTAACTAAAGCCTGACAAAATGCCTGAACGTATGGGACATCCGCCAGACGCTTGTGCAAAAGAATAGATAGCGCAGAAATATGTCCCTTTAAGGAACTAGCTGACAATCCTTTCTCCAATCCTTCTTGGAGAAAAGATAATATCCTGGGAATCCTGACTTTACTCCATGAGTAGCCCTTGGATTCACACCAATAAAGATATTTCCGCCATATCTTATGATAGATTTTCCTGGTGACAGGCTTTCGTGCCTGAATTAAGGTATCAATGACTGACTCTGAGAAACCACGCTTTGATAAAATCAAGCGTTCAATCTCCAGGCAGTCAGCCTCAGAGAAATCAGATTTGGATGGTTGAAAGGACCTTGAAGTAGAAGGTCCTGTCTCAGCGGCAGAGACCATGGTGGAAAGGATGACATGTCCACCAGATCTGCATACCAAGTCCTGCGTGGCCACGCAGGCGCTATCAAGATCACCGATGCTCTCTCCTGCTTGATTTTGGCAATCAGTCGAGGGAGCAGAGGAAACGGTGGAAACACATAAGCCAGGTTGAAGGACCAAGGCGCTGCTAGAGCATCTATCAGCGTTGCCTTGGGGTCCCTGGACCTGGATCTGTAACAAGGAAGCTTGGCGTTCTGGCGAGACGCCATGAGATCCAGTTCTGGTTTGCCCCAACGATGAACCAATTGAGCAAACACCTCCGGATGGAGATCCCACTCCCCCGGATGAAAAGTCTGACGACTTAGAAAATCCGCCTCCCAGTTCTCTACACCTGGGATATGGATAGCGGATAGGTGGCAAGAGTGAATCTCTGCCCAGCGAATTATCTTTGAGACTTCTACCATCACTAGGGAACTCCTTGTTCCCCCTTGATGGTTGATGTAAGCCACAGTCGTGATGTTGTCCGACTGAAATCTGATGAAGCTCATTGTCGCTAAATGAGGCCAAGCCTAAAGAGCATTGAATATCGCTCTTAGTTCCAGAATGTTTATTGGAAGGA
Source organism: Bombina bombina (assembly GCF_027579735.1). NCBI lineage: Eukaryota > Metazoa > Chordata > Amphibia > Anura > Bombinatoridae > Bombina > Bombina bombina. The sequence goes on from NC_069503.1 coordinate 921,613,190, forward strand.
GTGACTCCTCCTGAGTCCACGATCCCTGAGCCTTCAGGGAGTTCCAGACTGCACCCCAACCTAGAAGGCTGGCATCTGTCGTCACAATTGTCCATTCTGGCCTGCGAAAGGTCATATCTTTGGACAGATGGACCCGAGATAGCCACCAGAGAAGAGAATCCCTGGTCTCTTGATCCAGATTTAGTAGAGGGGACAAATCTGTGTAATCCCCATTCCACTGACTGAGCATGCAGAGCTGCAGCGGTCTGAGATGTAGGCATGCAAATGGCACTATGTCCATTGCCGCTACCATTAAGCCGATTACTTCCATGCACTGAGCCACCGAAGGGCGAGGGATGGAATAAAGAACACGGCAGGAATTTAGAAGTTTTGATAACCTGGACTCCGTCAGGTAAATTTTCATTTCTACAGAATCTATCCCTAGGAAGGAAACTCTTGTAAGGGGGGATAGAGTACCCTTCCTCCCATGCGACCTCAGAAATGCCAACACTATGTCTGTATGAGACTTGGCAATTTGGAAGTTTGACGCCTGAATTAGGATGTTGTCTAAATAAGGGGCCACTGCTATGCCCCGCGGCCTTAGGACCGCCAGAAGCGACCCCAGAACCTTCGTAAAAATTCTTGGGGCTGTAGCTAGCCCAAAGGGAAGAGCTACAAACTGGTAATGCCTGTCTAGGAAGGCAAAGAAACCGATGATGATCTTTGTGTATCGGAATGTGAAGATAAGCATCCTTTAAATCCACTGTAGTCATGTATTGACCCTCCTGGATCATAGGTAGGATGGTACGAATAGTCTCCATCTTGAATGATGGAACTCTGAGGAATTTGTTTAAGATCTTTGGATCCAAAATTGGTCTGAAGGTTCCCTCTTTTTTGGGAACTACAAACAGATTTGAGTAAAATCCCTGTCCCTGTTCCTCCTTTGGAACTGGATGGATCACTCCCATAACTAGGAGGTCTTGTACACAGTGTAAGAATGCCTCTCTCTTTATCTGGTTTGCATATAATTGTGAAAGGTGAAATCTCCCTTTTGGGGGGGAAGCCTTGAAGTCCAGTGATATCAGCAATAATCTCCTTCAAACCAGGCCCAAATAGGGTCTGCCCCTTGAAGGGAATGTTAAGCAGCTTAGACTTTGAAGTAACGTCAGCTGACCATGATTTAAGCCATAGCGCTCTGTGCGCCTGGATAGCAAAACCAGAATTCTTAGCCGTTAGTTTAGTCAAATGAACAATGGCATCAGAAACAAAAGAATTGGCTAGCTTAAGTGCTCTAAGCTTGTCAAGTATGTCATCCAATGGAGTCGCTACCTGTAGAGCCTCTTCCAGAGACTCAAACCAGAACGCTGCAGCAGTAGTGACAGGAGCAATGCATGCAAGGGGCTGTAGGATAAAACCTTGTTGAATAAACATTTTCTTAAGGTAACCCTCTAACTTTTTATCCATTGGATCTAAGAAAGCACAACTGTCCTCGACAGGGATAGTAGTATGCTTTGCTAGAGTAGAAACTGCTCCCTCCACCTTAGGAACTGTCTGCCATAAGTCCCGTGTGGTGGCGTCTATTGGAAACATTTTTCTAAAAATAGGAGGGGGAGAGAACGGCACACCTGGTCTATCCCATTCCTTATTAATAATTTCTGTAAACCTTTTAGGTATTGGAAAAACATCAGTACACACCGGCACTGCATAGTATTTATCCAGTCTACACAATTTCTCTGGCACTGCAATTGTATCACAGTCATTCAGAGCAGCTAAAACCTCCCTGAGTAACACGCGGAGGTGCTCAAGCTTAAATTTAAATGTAGAAATATCAGAATCAGGTTGCATCATCTTCCCTGAGTCAGAAATATCACCCACAGAAAGAAGCTCTCCTTCTTCAGCTTCTGCATATTGTGAGGCATTATCAGACATAGCTCTTAAAGCGTCAGTATGCTCTGTATTTCGTCTAACTCCAGAGCTATCTCGCTTTCCTCTAAATTCAGGTAGTCTGGCTAATACCGCTGACAGTGTATTATCCATGACTGCCGCCATGTCTTGTAAATTAAACGCTATGGGCGCCCTAGATGTACTTGGCGCCATTTGAGCGTGAGTCCCTTGAGCGGGAGTCAAAGGATCTGACACGTGGGGAGAGTTAGTCGGCATAACTTCCCCCTCGTCAGATTCCTCTGGTGATAATTTTTTTAAAGACAGAATATGATCTCTATTGCTTAAAGTGAAATCAGTACATTTGGTACACATTCTAAGAGGGGGCTCCACAATAGCTTTTAAACATAATGAACAAGGAGTTTCCTCTATGTCAGACATGTTTATACAGACTAGCAATGAGACTAGCAAGCTTGGAAAACACTTTAAATCAAGTTAACAAGCAAATATAATAAACGGTACTGTGCCTTTAAGAGAAACAAATTTTGTCAGAATTTGAAAAACAGTGAAAAAAGGCAGTAAATCAAACAAAATTTTTACAGTGTGTATAATAGGCTAACAGAGGATTGCACCCACTTGCAAATGGATGATTAACTCCTTAGTTCAAAAACCGGATCAAAAAAACGATCTAGACATTTTTAAACAGTCACACCAAACTGCCACAGCCTTACTGTGGGCCTTAACACAGTGGAAAGCCTCAGGAAACTGTTTCTAGGCAAATTTAAGCCAGCCATGTGGAAAAAACAAGGCCCCAATAAAGTTTTATCACCAAAGTATATATAAAAACGTTTAAACATGCCAGCCAACGTTTTATATTGCAAATATAAAAGAGTATTACCTCAGAAAATAAGCATGATACCAGTCGCTATTAAATCACTGTATTCAGGCTTACCTTACATAAATTTGGCAACAGCAGCATTTTCTAGCAGTCACATCTTCTAGAAAAAAACATAATTTATGCTTACCTGATAAATTTATTTCTCTTGTGGTGTATCCAGTCCACGGATCATCCATTACTTGTGGGATATTCTCCTTCCCAACAGGAAGTTGCAAGAGGATCACCCACAGCAGAGCTGCTATATAGCTCCTCCCCTAACTGCCATATCCAGTCATTCGACCGAAACTAGCCGAGAAAGGAGAAACCATAGGGTGCAGTGGTGACTGTAGTTTAAAATTTAGACCTGCCTTAAAAGGACAGGGCGGGCCGTGGACTGGATACACCACAAGAGAAATAAATTTATCAGGTAAGCATAAATTATGTTTTCTCTTGTTATGTGTATCCAGTCCACGGATCATCCATTACTTGTGGGATACCAATACCAAAGCTAAAGTACACGGATGAAGGGAGGGACAAGGCAGGTACTTAAACGGAAGGGACCACTGCCTGTAGAACCTTTCTCCCAAAAACAGCCTCCGAAGAAGCAAAAGTATCAAATTTGTAAAATTTTGAAAAGGTATGAAGGGAAGACCAAGTCGCCGCTTTGCAAATCTGTTCAACAGAAGCCTCATTTTTAAAGGCCCAGGTGGAAGCCACAGCTCTAGTAGAATGAGCTGTAATCCTTTCAGGGGGCTGCTGTCCAGCAGTCTCATAGGCTAAGCGTATAACGCTCCGAAGCCAAAAAGAAAGAGAGGTTGCCGAAGCCTTTTGACCTCTCCTCTGTCCAGAGTAAACAACAAACAGGGAAGATGTTTGACGAAAATCTTTAGTCGCTTGTAAGTAAAACTTTAAAGCACGGACTACGTCCAAATTATGTAAAAGACGTTCCTTCTTTGAAGAAGGATTAGGACACAATGATGGAACAACAATCTCTTGATTGATATTCTTGTTGGAAACTACCTTAGGTAAAAACCCAGGTTTTGTATGCAGAACTACTTTATCTGTATGGAAAATCAGATAAGGAGAATCACATTGTAAAGCTGATAACTCAGAGACTCTACGAGCCGAGGAAATAGCCATCAAAAACAGATAAAAGTTTGATATCAATGGAATGAAGGGGTTCAAACGGAACTCCTTGAAAAACCTTAAGAACCAAGTTTAAGCTCCATGGAGGAGCAACAGGTTTAAACACAGGCTTAATTCTAACCAAAGCCTGACAAAATGCCTGGACGTCTTGAACCTCTGCCAGACGCTTGTGCAAAAGGATAGACAGAGCAGAAATCTGTCCCTTTAAAGAACTAGCTGATAATCCTTTATCCAAAACCTCTTGGAGAAAGGACAATATCCTAGGAATCCTAACCTTACTCCATGAGTAATTCTTGGATTCACACCAATGAAGATATTTGCGCCATATCTTATGGTAGATTTTCCTGGTTACAGGCTTTCGTGTCTGTATTAAAGGTATCAATGACTGACTCGGAGAAGCCACGCCTTGATAAAATCAAGCGTTCAATCTCCAGGCAGTCAGTCTCAGAGAAATTAGATTTGGATGATTAAAAGGACCTTGTAGTAGAAGGTCTTGTCTCAGAGGCAGAGGTCAAGGTGGAAAGGATGACATGTCCACCAGGTCTGCATACCAGGTCTTGCGTGGCCACACAGGCGCGATCAAGATCTCCGATGCTCTCTCCTGTTTGATTTTGGCAATCAGTCGAGGGAGCAGAGGAAACGGTGGAAACACATAAGCCAGGTTGAAGAACCACGGTGCTGCTAGAGCATCTATCGCTCTGGGTCCCTGGACCTGGATCCGTAACAAGGAAGCTTGGCGTTCTGGCGAGACGCCATGAGATCCAATTCTGGTGTGCCCCAACGATGAACCAATTGAGCAAACACCTCCGGATGGAGTTCCCACTCCCCCGGATGAAAAGTCTGACGACTTAGAAAATCCGCCTCCCAGTTCTCTACACCTGGGATATGGATAGCTGATAGATGGCAAGAGTGAGTCTCTGCCCAGCGAATTATCTTGGAGACTTCTAACATCGCTAGGGAGCTCCTGGTCCCCCCTTGATGGTTGATGTAAGCCACAGTCGTGATGTTGTCCGACTGAAATCTGATGAACCTCAGGGTTGCTAACTGAGGCCAAGCTAGAAGAGCATTGAATATTGCTCTTAACTCCAGAATATTTATTGGGAGGAGTTTCTCCTCCTGAGTCCACGATCCCTGAGCCTTCAGGGAATTCCAGACTGCACCCCAACCTAGAAGGCTGGCATCTGTTGTTACAATTGTCCAATCTGGCCTGCGAAAGGTCATACCTTTGGACAGATGGACCCGAGATAGACACCAGAGAAGAGAATCTCTGGTCTCTTGATCCAGATTTAGCAGAGGGGACAAATCTGTGTAATCCCCATTCCACTGACTGAGCATGCATAATTGCAGCGGTCTGAGATGTAGGCGCGCAAATGGCACTATCTCCATCGCCGCTACCATTAAGCCGATCACTTCCATGCACTGAGCCACCGAAGGGCGCGGAATGTAGTGAAGAACACGGCAGGAATTTAGAAGCTTTGATAACCTGGACTCCGTCAGGTAAATTTTCATTTCTACAGAATCTATCAGAGTTCCTAGGAAGGAAACCCTTGTGAGGGGTGATAGAGAACTCTTTCCCTCGTTCACTTTCCACCCATGCGACCTCAGAAATGCCAACACTATGTCCGTATGAGATTTGGCAATTTGGAAGTTTGACGCCTGTATCAGGATGTCGACTAGATAAGGGGCCACTGCTATGCCCCGTGGTCTTAGGACCGCCAGAAGAGACCCCAGAACCTTTGTAAAAATTCTTGGGGCTGTAGCTAACCCGAAGGGAAGAGCAACACACTGGTAATGCCAGTCTAGAAAGGCAAACCTTAGGAACCGATGATGATCTTTGTGAATCGGTATGTGAAGGTAAGCATCCTTCAAATCCACTGTGGTCATGTACTGACCCTCCTGGATCATAGGTAGGATTGTCCGAATAGTTTCCATTTTGAACGATGGAACTCTGAGGAATTTGTTTAAGATCTTTAGATCCAAAATTGGTCTGAAGGTTCCCTCTTTTTTTGGGAACCACAAACAGATTTGAATAAAATCCCTGTCCTTGTTCCATCTGTGGAACTGGATGGATCACTCCCATTATTAGGAGGTGTTGCACACAGCGTAAGAATACCTCTTTCTTTATCTGGTTTACAGATAATCTCGAAAGGTGAAATCTCCCTTGTGGGGGGGAAGCTTTGAAGTCCAGAAGATATCCCTGAGATATGATCTCCAACGCCCAGGGATCCTGAACATCTCTTGCCCACGCCTGGGCGAAGAGAGAAAGTCTGCCCCCTACTAGATCCGTTGCCGGATAGGGGGCCGTTCCTTCATGCTGTCTTAGAGGCAGCAGCAGGCTTTCTGGCCTGCTTGCCTTTGCTCCAGGCCTGGTTAGATTTCCAGGCCGGCTTGGATTGCGCAAAAGTTCCCTCTTGTTTTGTAGCAGAGGAAGTTGATGCTGCACCTGCCTTGAAGTTTCGAAAGGCACGAAAATTAGACTGTTTGGCCCTTGATTTGGCCCTGTCCTGAGGAAGGGTATGACCCTTACCACCAGTAATGTCAGCAATAATTTCCTTCAAACCAGGCCCGAATAGGGTCTGCCCCTTGAAGGGAATGTTAAGTAATTTAGACTTTGAAGTCACGTCAGCTGACCAACATATAAGCCATAGCGCCCTACGCGCCTGGATGGCGAATCCAGAATTCTTAGACGTTAGTTTAGTCAAATGAACAATGGCATCAGAAACAAAAGAATTAGCTAGCTTAAGTGTTCTAAGCTTGTCAAGTATTTCAGTCAATGGAGTAGCTGTCTGAAAGGCCTCTTCCAGAGACTCAAACCAGAACGCTGCAGCAGCAGTGACAGGAGCAATGCATGCAAGGGGCTGCAGGATAAAAACTTGTTGAATAAACATTTTCTTAAGGTAACCTTCTAATTTTTTATCCATTGGATCTGAAAAAGCACAACTGTCCTCGACAGGGATAGTGGTACACTTTGCTAAAGTAGAAACTGCTCCCTCCACCTTAGGGACCGTCTGCCATAAGTCCCGTGTGGTGGCGTCTATTGGAAACCTTTTTCTAAAAATAGGAGGGGGGGGGAAACGGCACACCGGGTCTGTCCCACTCCTTAGTAATAATTTCTGTAAACCTTTTAGGTATTGGAAAAAAACGTCAGTACACACCGGCACTGCAATTGTGTCACAGTCATTCAGAGCAGCTAAAACCTCTCCAAGCAACACCCGGAGGTTCTCAAGCTTAAATTTAAAAGTAGACATATCTGAATCAGGTTTCCCCGAGTCAGAGACGTCACCCACAGACTGAAGCTCTTCCTCAGCTTCTGCATATTGTGACGCAGTATCAGACATGGGCCTTAAAACATCTGCGCGCTCTGTATTACGTCTAACCCCAGAGCTATCGCGCTTTCCTCTGAATTCAGGTAGTCTGGCTAATACCGCTGACAGGGTATTATCCATGATTGCCGCCATGTCCTGCAAAGTAATCGCTATGGGCGTCTTTGATGTACTTGGCGCCATTTTAGCGTGAGTCCCTTGAGCGGGAGTCAAAGGGTCCGACACGTGGGGAGAGTTAGTCGGCATAACTTCCCCCTCGTCAGAATCCTCTGGTGATAATTCTTTTAAAGATAACAGCTGATCTTTATTGTTTAAAGTGAAATCAATACATTTAGTACACATTCTCCTATGGGGTTCCACCATGGCTTTTAAACATAATGAACAAGGAGTTTCCTCTATGTCAGACATGTTTATACAGACTAGCAATAAGACTAGCAAGCTTGGAAAACACTTTAAATCAAGTTAACAAGCAATATAAAAAAAGGTTACTGTCCTGTAAGAGAAATACATTTTGCCAAAATTTGAAATAACAGTGAAAAAAGGCAGTTAAACTAACGAAATTTTTACAGTGTATGTAACAAGTTAGCAGAGCATTGCACCCACTTGCAAATGGATGATTAACCCCTTAATACAAAAAACAGATTAACAAAATGAAAAATATATTTTTTAAATAGTCATAACAACTGCCACAGCTCCTACTTTTGAAGCCTTTTGAGCCCTTCAGAGATGTCCTATAGCATGCAGGGGACTGCTGAGGGAAGCTGAATGTCACAGTTTGTAATTTTAACTGCACCAACTGTAACTTTTATACTAGAACAGTGGAAAGCCTCAGGAAACTGTTTCTAGGCAAAAATAAAGCCAGCCATGTGGAAAAAAACTAGGCCCCAATAAGTTTTATCACCAAAGGATATATAAAAACGATTAAACATGCCAGCAAACGTTTTATATTGCACATTAATCAGAGTATATACCTCTGATAGCAAGCCTGATACTAGTCGCTATTAAATCACTGTATTTAGGCTTTAACTTTCCATCCCTAGAAAAACTTAACTGCACATACCTTATTGCAGGATACCCTGCACGCCATTCTCCCTCTGAAGTTACCTCACTCCTCAGACATATGTGAGAATAGCAGTGGATCTTAGTTACTTCTGCAAAGATCATAGAAAAACGCAGGCAGATTCTTCTTCTAAATGCTGCCTGAGATAAAATAGCACAACTCCGGTACCATTTAAAAACAATAAACTTTTGATTGAAGAAAAAACTAACTATATTTTACCACTTTCCTCTTACTACCTCCAGCTATGTTGAGAGCTTGCAAGAGAATGACTGGATATGGCAGTTAGGGGAGGAGCTATATAGCAGCTCTGCTGTGGGTGATCCTCTTGCAACTTCCTGTTGGGAAGGAGAATATCCCACAAGTAATGGATGATCCGTGGACTGGATACACATAACAAGAGAAATCTTAACTGCACATACCTCATAGCAGGATAACCTGCACGCCATTCCCCCGCTGAAGTTATCTCTCTCTTCAGTCATGTGTGAGAACAGCAATGGATCTTAGTTACAACCTGCTAAGATCATAGAAATCACAGGCAGATTCTTCTATTTTTCTGCCTGGAACAAAATAGTACAACTCCGGCACCATTTAAAAATAATAAACTTTTGATTGAAGTAAAATAACAGCTACATTTCACCACTTCTCTCTTACTACCTCCATGTTTGTTGAGAGTTGCAAGAGAATGACTGGATATGGCAGTTAGGGGAGGAGCTATATAGACAGCTCTGCTGTGGGTGTCCTCTTGCAACTTCCTGTTGGGAATGAGAATATCCCACAATGGATGATCCGTGGACTGGATACACCTTACAAGAGAAAAGGAATTCATTTATTCAGACACCAAACTTCACCTCCTCCATTGACAGAGGCAAAGAGAATGACTGGGGATTATGGGTTTGGGAGTGACATTTAACAGCTTTGCTGTGGTGCTCTTTGCCTCCTCCTGCTGACCAGGAGTGATATTCCCACTAGTAATTGAATGACATCGTGGACTCTCTAAAGAAAAAGGAAAGAAAACAGAATTTATGCTTACCTGATAAATTACTTTCTCCAACGGTGTGTCCGGTCCACGGCGTCATCCTTACTTGTGGGAATATCTCTTCCCCAACAGGAAATGGCAAAGAGTCCCAGCAAAGCTGGCCATATAGTCCCTCCTAGGCTCCGCCCACCCCAGTCATTCGACCGACGGACAGGAGGAAAAATATAGGAGAAACCATATGGTACCGTGGTGACTGTAGTTAGAGGAAATAATTCATCAGACCTGATTAAAAAACCAGGGCGGGCCGTGGACCGGACAAACCGTTGGAGAAAGTAATTTATCAGGTAAGCATAAATTCTGTTTTCTCCAACATTGGTGTGTCCGGTCCACGGCATCATCCTTACTTGTGGGAACCAATACCAAAGCTTTAGGACACGGATGAAGGGAGGGAGCAAATCAGGTTACCTAAACGGAAGGCACCACGGCTTGCAAAACCTTTCTCCCAAAAATAGCCTCCGAAGAAGCAAAAGTATCAAATTTGTAAAATTTGGCAAAAGTGTGCAGTGAAGACCAAGTCGCTGCCTTACATATCTGGTCAACAGAAGCCTCGTTCTTGAAGGCCCATGTGGAAGCCACAGCCCTAGTGGAGTGAGCTGTGATTCTTTCAGGAGGCTGCCGTCCGGCAGTCTCATAAGCCAATCGGATTATGCTTTTAAGCCAAAAGGAAAGAGAGGTAGAAGTCGCTTTTTGACCTCTCCTTTTACCAGAATAGACAACAAACAAAGAAGATGTTTGTCTGAAATCTTTTGTAGCCTCTAAATAGAATTTTAGAGCACGGACTACGTCCAAATTGTGTAACAAACGTTCCTTCTTTGAAACTGGATTCGGACATAAAGAAGGTACAACTATCTCCTGGTTGATATTTTTGTTAGAAACAACCTTTGGAAGAAAATCAGGCTTAGTACGCAAAACCACCTTATCTGCATGGAACACCAGATAGGGCGGAGAACACTGCAGAGCAGATAACTCAGAAACTCTTCTAGCAGAAGAAATAGCAACCAAAAACAAAACTTTCCAAGATAGTAACTTAATATCTACGGAATGTAAGGGTTCAAACGGAACCCCTTGAAGAACTGAAAGAACTAGATTTAGACTCCAGGGAGGAGTCAAAGGTCTGTAAACAGGCTTGATCCTAACCAGAGCCTGAACAAATGCTTGAACATCTGGCACAGCTGCCAGTCTTTTGTGTAGTAAGACAGATAAAGCAGAGATCTGTCCCTTTAGAGAACTTGCAGATAATCCTTTCTCCAAACCTTCTTGTAGAAAGGAGAGAATCTTAGGAATTTTTATCTTATTCCATGGGAATCCTTTGGATTCACACCAACAGATATATCTTTTCCATATTTTATGGTAAATCTTTCTAGTTACCGGTTTTCTGGCCTGAACCAGAGTATCTATCACAGAATCTGAAAACCCACGCTTTGCTAGAAACAAGCGTTCAATCTCCAAGCCGTCAGCTGGAGGGAGACCAGATTTGGATGTTCGAATGGACCCTGAACAAGAAGGTCCTGTCTCAAAGGTAGCTTCCATGGTGGAACCGATGACATATTCACCAGGTCTGCATACCAAGTCCTGCGTGGCCACGCAGGAGCTATCAAGATCACCGAGGCCCTCTCCTGTTTGATCCTGGCTACCAGCCTGGGAATGAGAGGAAACGGTGGAAATACATAAGCTAGGTTGAAGGTCCAAGATGCTACTAGTGCATCTACTAAAGTCGCCTTGGGATCCCTGGATCTGGATCCGTAGCAAGGAACCTTGAAGTTCTGACGAGACGCCATCAGATCCATGTCTGGAATGCCCCATAATTGAGTTAGTTGGGCAAAGATCTCCGGGTGGAGTTCCCACTCCCCCGGATGGAATGTCTGACGACTCAGATAATCCGCTTCCCAGTTTTCCACACCTAGGATGTGGATCGCAGATAGGTGGCAGGAGTGATCCTCCGCCCATTGAATTATTTTGGTCACTTCTTTCATCGCCAGGGAACTCCTTGTTCCCCCCTGATGATTGATATACGCAACGGTCGTCATGTTGTCTGATTGGAATCTTATGAATCTGGCCTTTGCTAGCTGAGGCCAAGCTCTGAGAGCATTGAAGATCGCTCTTAGTTCCAGAATGCTTATCGGGAGAAGAGACTCTTCCCTAGACCATAGTCCCTGAGCTTTCAGGGATTCCCAGACCGCGCCCCAGCCCACTAGACTGGCGTCGGTCGTGACAATGACCCACTCTGGTCTGCGGAAGCTCATTCCCTGGGATAGATGGTCCAGGGTCAGCCACCAACGGAGTGAATCTCTGGTCTTCTGATCTACTTGAATCATTGGAGACAAGTCTGTATAGTCCCCATTCCACTGTTTGAGCATGCACAGTTGTAATGGTCTTAGATGAATTCGTGCAAAAGGAACTATGTCCATTGCTGCAACCATCAACCCTACTACTTCCATGCACTGCGCTATGGAAGGACGTGGAACAGAATGAAGTACTTGACAAGTGCTTAGAAGTTTTGACTTTCTGACCTCTGTCAGAAAAATCCTCATTTCTAAGGAATCTATTGTTCCCAAGAAGGGAACTCTTGTTGACGGAGACAGAGAACTTTTTTCTATGTTCACCTTCCATCCGTGTGATCTGAGAAAGGCCAGAATGATGTCTGTATGAGCCTTTGCTGTTGACAGGGACGACGCTTGTATTAGAATGTCGTCCAAGTATGGTACTAATGCAATGCCCCTCGGTCTTAGAACCGCTAGAAGGGACCCTAGTACCTTTGTGAAAATCCTTGGAGCAGTGGCTAACCCGAATGGGAGGGCCACAAACTGGTAATGTTTGTCCAGAAAGGCGAACCTTAGGAACTGATGATGTTCTTTGTGGATAGGAATATGTAGATACGCATCCTTTAGATCCACGGTAGTCATAAATTGACCTTCCTGGATAGTGGGTAGAATCGTTCGAATGGTTTCCATTTTGAACGATGGTACCCTGAGAAATTTGTTTAGGATCTTCAAATCCAAAATTGGTCTGAAAGTTCCCTCTTTTTTGGGAACTACGAACAGATTTGAATAAAATCCCATTCCTTGTTCCTTTATTGGAACTGGGTGTATCACTCCCATCTTTAACAGGTCTTCTACACAATGTAAGAACGCCTGTCTCTTTATTTGATTTAAGGATAAGTGAGACATGTGGAACCTTCCCCTTGGGGGTAGTTCCCTGAATTCCAAAAGATAACCCTGAGAAACTATTTCTAGTGCCCAGGGATCCTGAACATCTCTTGCCCAAGCCTGAGCAAAGAGAGAGAGTCTGCCCCCTACTAGATCCGGTCCCGGATCGGGGGCTACTCCTTCATGCTGTTTTGTTAGCAGCAGCAGGTTTCTTGGCCTGCTTACCCTTGTTCCAGCCTTGCATAGGCTTCCAGGCTGGTTTGGGCTGTGAGGCATTACCCTCTTGCTTAGAGGATGCAGAATTAGAGGCCGGTCCGTTCCTGAAATTGCGAAAGGAACGAAAATTAGACTTATTCTTGGCCTTGAAAGGCCTATCTTGAGGAAGGGCGTGGCCCTTTCCCCCAGTGATGTCTGAGATAATCTCTTTCAATTCTGGTCCAAATAGAGTTTTACCTTTGAAAGGGATGCTAATTAATTTTGTCTTGGATGATACATCCGCTGACCAAGACTTTAGCCAAAGCGCCCTGCGCGCCACAATTGCAAACCCTGAATTTTTCGCCGCTAATCTAGCTAATTGCAAAGCGGCATCTAAAATAAAAGAGTTAGCCAACTTAAGTGCGTGAACTCTGTCCATAACCTCCTCATATGGAGTCTCTCTACTGAGCGACTTTTCTAGTTCCTCGATCCAGAACCACGCTGCTGTAGTGACAGGAACAATGCATGAAATGGGTTGTAGAAGGTAACCTTGCTGTACAAAAATCTTTTTAAGCAAACCCTCCAATTTTTTATCCATAGGATCTTTGAAAGCACAACTATCCTCGATAGGAATAGTAGTGCGCTTGTTTAGAGTAGAAACTGCCCCCTCGACCTTAGGGACTGTCTGCCATAAGTCCTTTCTGGGGTCGACCATAGGAAATAATTTCTTAAATATGGGGGGGGGGGAACAAAAGGTATGCCGGGCTTCTCCCACTCCTTATTCACTATGTCCGCCACCCGCTTGGGTATAGGAAAAGCGTCGGGGTGCACCGGAACCTGGTGTACACACAGTAGGAGATGATGTAGTATCATGTCTACTCCCCTCATTTGAGTTATCATCTTGGGCAATTTCATTATCTGTGGCAGTACTGTCCTTACTTTGTTTGGACGCTATGGCACAATTATCACACAATTTTAAATGGGGAGACACATTGGCTTTCATACATATAGAACATAGCTTATCCGAAGGCACAGACATGTTAAACAGGCTTAAACTTGTCAATAAAGCACAAAAAACGTTTTAAAACAAAACTCTTAACCATCTCCGTGGAGATGTTGCCTGTGCAACGGCAAAGAGAATGACTGGGGTGGGCGGAGCCTAGGAGGGACTATATGGCCAGCTTTGCTGGGACTCTTTGCCATTTCCTGTTGGGGAAGAGATATTCCCACAAGTAAGGATGATGCCGTGGACCGGACACACCAATGTTGGAGAAAAGTAATTTATCAGGTAAGTATACATTTTGTTTTAGTTCTGTTTCCCTTTATGTTCTAGGAGAGAAAAATTTAGGGATTTGCATTTATATATATATTCATATTTTATATTATTGAGATGCTAAAGATATTCACAAAATATCTGGGCTAGATTAGATAAGATTAGCTTGAGGTTCTATACACAATGTAAACATGAAAGATGAGGGGACAACCTTGTAGTGTACCATTCTTAAAATGAACAGTGTAAGATAATAATAATAATAATTTGCGATTTATATAGCGCTTTTCTCCCTGTGAGACTCAAACCACTTTACAAATATACTGTACCAACATAAGACATAAAAGTTAGGAGTTTCTGAAGTTCAGATAAGCGGACTGAATGCCTGATGGAACAGGTGGGTCTTTTTTTTAAAAGTCTTTATGGACGGTGCCTCTCTGATTGCGCACGGTAAAGAGTTCCAGAAAGTAGGGGCAGCGTGGCAGAATGCTCTGGATTGATCACTTGCTGTTCTTGTATAATCAATGGGATGACTTTGGATGGACCTATTACCTGTAGAATGAAGCTCTTTAATCTAAAAACTTTTCAGGTAACTTTTAAAGTCCAGTTGACCATGTCATACACTTTCTATATTTAAACAGTTTTTTTCTCTTTTGCTTTTACCCATCCTATGTGTGCTCTTTTCTCTTCATACAGAAAATATATAGCATTGATATAATTCACTTCATCATAGTTACACACTGGTCCGCCGCATATAGCAACCGCTCTGCTACTGAGCATTTTTTTTTTTGTTTTTTTGGTTCCTTGCTTCTAATGCCGCCCCTTGACGAATCCGGCGCAATGCACATGAGCAAAGCACGGGAACGCGAAGGATCGACTTGGAACACTCAGTGGAAGCTGGAGGGTGACGTCAGAGACAGGAGGGATCAGGCAGGCAATTTCAAAATGCCCGGATGACAACTAGTAAGTGTTTTTACTTGAAAATTATATTTAAAGCATAATTGGGCTACAGTTTGGTGTAGACATTGTTAACTACATTATCTAAATATGTAAAAATTATTTTTAGGTTGACTTGCCCTTTAAATCAAACAAGAGTAGTGCATTCATCTAGCTATTTTTATTTGGTGGTATTTACATGCTTGGTGGTCTTGGACTGAAATATCTAAATTGTGGAACTAGGTGTCCTCAGATTTAATCTATTTATCTCTCCTTGGGAAGCAAGAACTCTTGTGTAAGCCACTTTCCAGACTCAAAACATATTAAAGGGACATTAAACGATCATTATGTAACGTAGGTTTTCTTTAAAATGCTTTACAGTGCTGGTAAACTTTACATGTTTTAAAATCAGGTCCAGAATATAAGCGATATTTTACAGGGACTTTAATTGATCACTTCTAATAAAGATGTGCTGTAACTTACTTTTTAATCTAGCCGTTCCATGCTAATCCCCCAATCTCTGGCCACCCACTTTAAAACTCATATTTTTTTGTGAGCTAACAGTTTGAACTAATCTCAAATGAGTGCTCTAGCTACAAAATCCATATGGGAGATGAAAAAAAAAAAAAAAAACCCATAAAGAAACCATATAGAAAGAAAATCTTTAAGTAGCCTGCTTTTATGGATATAAAACAGATAAATATATAACAGCGACAGTAGTGACTTTTTAACCTATCACCAATCTCCAAAAAATAAGGTCTCACAAGACATGAGCATGTGCTGCTATTTTTTGTTTAGACAGAATTAGTTCTCTTGTTGTTAAAGGGATACTAAACCCAAAACATGTTCTTTAATGATTCAAATAGAGTATGCAATTGTAAGCAACTTTCTAATTTACTCCTATTATTAATTTTTCTTTGTTCTCATGCTATCTTTATTTAAAAAGCAGGAATGTAAACTTAGGAGCCAGCCTATTTTTGGTTCAGAACCTGGGTTAAATGTAGCCCCCCAATAAGCAAGCCCTATCCAGGGAGCTGAACCTAAAAAGGGCCGACTCCTAATCTTTACATTCCAGCTTATTAAATAAAGATAGCAAGAGAATGAAACAAATTTAAAAATATGTGTAGAATTGCATGCTCTGTATGAATAATGAAAGAACAATTTGGGGTTTGACATCCCTTTAATATGTACAGGTATGCAGTTAAAGGGACACTGAACCCAAATGTTTTCTTTTGTTATTCAGATAGAGCATGACATTTTAAGCAACTTTCTAATTTACTCCTATTATAAAATGTTCTTCATTCTCTTGTTATCTTTATTTGAAATGCAAGAATGTAAGTTTAGATGCCGGCCCATTTTTGTTGAACAACCTAGGTTGTTCTTGCTGATTGGTGGATAAAAAACGGCTGTCCAGAGTTCTGAACCCAAAAAAAAAGCTTAGATGCATTATTTTTCAAATAAAGATAGCAAGAGAACGTAGAAAAATTGATAATAGGAGTAAATTAGAAAGTTGCTTAAAATTGCATGCTCTATCTGAATCACGAAAGAAAAAAATTGGGTTCAGTGTCCCTTTAATTTTAATAAAGAGGTTTAACAACAATAGACCATACACTTTTAGAAACAAAAATATATTTATATACCTTCCAGGAAGCAGCTTTGCGATTTCAGCCCAGCGATTCCCAATACGCTTATGGGCTCCATATATGATGCGGTCCTCCTCTTCTGTCCAGGAGGACTTTTTGACCTCCGGGTTTAAATGGTTATGCCATCTCTCTCGGCATTGCTTGCCAATTCTTCCTTTCAAATGTTTTGCAATTAGTGACCATCTTTTTGGGCCATATTTCTGAACCAGCTCTATAACCTATTAAAAAGGAGAGATTATATTTGTTTCCATTTTGAATTAACTGTCTTTCTCTCTACATACAGGAACAATCAAATGTTTTTTTTATTCTGGTTGTACTTTAAAGGGACAGTCTACACCAGAATTGTTATTATTTTAATAGATAGATAATCCCTTTATTAACCATTCCCCAGTTTTGCATAACCAACAGTTATAATAATATACTTTTAACCTCTCTGATTATCTTGTATCTAAGCCTCTGCAAACTGCCCCTTTATTTCAGTTCTTTTGACAGACTTGCAGTTTAGCCAATCAGTGCCTGCTCCCAGATAACTTCACGTGCACGAGCACAGTGTTATCTACATGAAATACATGAACTAACACCATCTAGTGGTGAAAAACTTTTAAAATGCATTCTAAAAAGAGGTGGCCTTCAAGGTCTAAGAAATTAGCATATGAACCTCCTAGGTTAAGCTTTCAACTAAGAATACCAAGAGAACAAAGCAAAATTGGTGCTAAAAGTAAATTGGAAAATTGTTTAAAATTACATGCTTTATCTGAATCATAAAAAAAGTAGTTTTTTTACCTAGACTGTCCCTTTAATGCTTAACACACTACTTGCAAAAGTATTTTACTACCACCTACTAGTTTCTTGTAGTCGTACACAAACTACAAAAGCTAATAACCCCAAAAATAGAAAAAGTTGAATGCTGGGAGGATAGCCAGAGGCTATGTCTGACTAATATGAGAAAATATAAGAATTTACATAAAGCTTTAAACTTAAAAAAATATTATTCCAGATGCTCTTACCAACCAAAACGGTTATCAATACATATTTGACAAATTATGCATTGCAAAATATCTAAAATGCATTCATCATTTACATATAATGTTGTAGTTTTTTTCAGACTAGG
Organism: Bombina bombina; assembly: GCF_027579735.1. Lineage (NCBI taxonomy): Eukaryota > Metazoa > Chordata > Amphibia > Anura > Bombinatoridae > Bombina > Bombina bombina. Next base: position 921,630,793 of record NC_069503.1, read on the forward strand.
ATTTGAAAAAAATTAAAAAAAAAAAATTATTATGCTTACCTGATAAATTTCTTTCTTTCCTGGCATTGAGAGTCCACAAATTCATTCATTCAATTACCGTTAGGAAATTCACCTCCTGGCTACCAGGAGGAGGCAAATAACTACCCAGCCAAAGCTAAAGCATTCTCCCAATACCCATACTCCCCCAGTCATTCCGCTGAGGGAATACAGGAAAGGTAGGAGAACACTAGGGCATATAGGTGCCTGAAATTTAAGAAAAAATTAAATTTAATAGGACAGGTCGTCGACTCTCCTTGCCAGGAAATAAAGAAATTTATCAGGTAAGCATGAATTTTGTTTTCTTTCCAATGGCATGAAGAGTCCACGAATCCATTCAATTACTGTTGGGAAACTAATACCCAAGCTAGAGAGGACACAGAATGGATAGGGAGGGACATTAAAGATAGGCGGACCTAAACAGAAGGCACCACCGCTTGAAGAACCTTTCTCCCAAAAGAAGCCTCAGCTGAGGCAAAAACATCAAAATTTGGAAGCTTAAAGGGACACTGAACCCAATTTTTTTCTTTTGTGATTCAGATAGAGCATGTCATTTTAAGCAACTTTCTAATTTACTCATATTAGCAATTTTTCTTTGTTCTTTTGCTATCTTTATTTGAAAATGAAGGCATCTAGGTTTTTTGTTTGTTTCAGTACTCTGGACAGCACTTTGGACAGCACTTTTTATTGGTGGATGAATTTATCCACCAATCAGCAAGGACAACCCAGGTTGTTCACCAAAAATGGGCCGGCATCTAAACTTACATTCTTGCAGTTCAAATAAAGATACCAAGAGAATGAAGAAAATTTGATAATAGGAGTAAATTAGAAAGTTGCTTAAAATGTCATGCTCTATCTGAATCACAAAAGAAAAAATTTGGGTACAGTGTCCCTTTAATTCTTAAAAGCCCAAGATGAAGAAACAGCTCTAGTAGAACGAGCCGTAATCCTCTCAGGAGGCTGCTGTCCAGCTTCCTCATAAGCCAAACGAATGATACTCCTCAGCGAAAAAACATAATTTATGTAAGAACTTACCTGATAAATTCATTTCTTTCATATTAGCAAGAGTCCATGAGCTAGTGACGTATGGGATATACATTCCTACCAGGAGGGGCAAAGTTTCCCAAACCTCAAAATGCCTATAAATACACCCCTCACCACACCCACAATTCAGTTTAACGAATAGCCAAGAAGTGGGGTGATAAAAAAGTGCGAAAGCATATAAAATAAGGAATTGGAATAATTGTGCTTTATACAAAAATCATAACCACCACAAAAAAAGGGTGGGCCTCATGGACTCTTGCTAATATGAAAGAAATGAATTTATCAGGTAAGTTCTTACATAAATTATGTTTTCTTTCATGTAATTAGCAAGAGTCCATGAGCTAGTGACGTATGGGATAATGATTACCCAAGATGTGGATCTTTCCACGCAAGAGTCACTAGAGAGGGAGGGATAAAATAAAGACAGCCAATTCCTGCTGAAAATAATCCACACCCAAAATAAAGTGTAATGAAAAACATAAGCAGAAGATTCAAACTGAAACCGCTGCCTGAAGTACTTTTCTACCAAAAACTGCTTCAGAAGAAGAAAATACATCAAAATGGTAGAATTTAGTAAAAGTATGCAAAGAGGACCTAGTTGCTGCTTTGCAAATCTGATCGATCGAAGCTTCATTCCTAAACGCCCAGGAAGTAGAAACTGACCTAGTAGAATGAGCTGTAATCCTTTGAGGCGGAGTTTTACCCGACTCAACATAGGCAAGATGAATTAAAGATTTCAACCAAGATGCCAAAGAAATGGCAGAAGCTTTCTGGCCTTTTCTAGAACCGGAAAAGATAACAAATAAACTAGAAGTCTTTCGGAAAGACTTAGTAGCTTCAACATAATATTTCAAAGCTCTAACAACATCCAAAGAATGTAACGATTTCTCCTTAGAATTCTTAGGATTAGGACATAATGAAGGAACCACAATTTCTCTACTAATGTTGTTGGAATTCACAACTTTAGGTAAAAATTCAAAAGAAGTTCGCAACACTGCCTTATCCTGATGAAAAATCAGAAAAGGAGACTCACAAGAAAGAGCAGATAATTCAGAAACTCTTCTGGCAGAAGAGATTGCCAAAAGGAACAAAACTTTCCAAGAAAGTAATTTAATGTCCAATGAATGCATAGGTTCAAACGGAGGAGCTTGAAGAGCCCCTAGAACCAAATTCAAACTCCAAGGAGGAGAAATTGACTTAATGACAGGTTTTATACGAACCAAAGCTTGTACAAAACAATGAATATCAGGAAGATTAGCAATCTTTCTGTGAAAAAGAACAGAAAGAGCAGAGATTTGTCCTTTCAAGGAACTTGCGGATAAACCTTTATCTAAACCATCCTGAAGAAACTGTAAAATTCTTGGAATTCTAAAAGAATGCCAAGAAAAATGATGAGAAAGACACCAAGAAATATAAGTCTTCCAGACTCTATAATATATCTCTCTGGATACAGATTTACGAGCCTGTAACATAGTATTAATCACAGAGTCAGAGAAACCTCTTTGACTAAGAATCAAGCGTTCAATCTCGATACCTTTAAATTTAAGGATTTGAGATCCTGATGGAAAAAAGGACCTTGCGACAGAAGGTCTGGTTGTAGCGGAAGAGTCCACGGATGGCAAGAGGCCATCCGGACAAGATCCGCATACCAAAACCTGTGAGGCCATGCCGGAGCTACCAGCAGAACAAACGAGCATTCCTTCAGAATCTTGGAGATTACTCTTGGAAGAAGAACTAGAGGCGGAAAGATATAAGCAGGATGATACTTCCAAGGAAATGATAATGCATCCACTGCTTCCGCCTGAGGATCCCGGGATCTGGACAGATACCTGGGAAGTTTCTTGTTTAGATGAGACGCCATCAGATCTTTTTCTGGAAGCTCCCATATTTGAACAATCTGAAGAAATACCTCTGGGTGAAGAGACCATTCGCCCGGATGCAACGTTTGGCGACTGAGATAATCCGCTTCCCAATTGTCTATACCTGGGATATGAACCGCAGAGATTAGACAGGAGCTGGATTCCGCCCAAACCAGAATTCGAGATACTTCTTTCATAGCCAGAGGACTGTGAGTCCCTCCTTGATGATTGATGTCTGTCTGAAAACAAATGAACGATTCTCTCTTCAGAAGAGGCCAAGACTGAAGAGCTCTGAAAATTGCAAGGAGTTCCAAAATATTGATCGGTAATCTCACCTCCTGAGATTCCCAAACTCCTTGTGCCGTCAGAGATCCCCACACAGCTCCCCAACCTGTGAGACTTGCATCTGTTGAAATTATAGTCCAGGTCGGAAGCACAAAAGAAGCCCCCTGAATTAAACGATGGCGATCTGTCCACCACGTTAGAGAGTGTCGTACAATCGGTTTTAAAGATATTAATTGAGATATCTTTGTGTAATCCCTGCACCATTGATTCAGCATACAGAGCTGAAGAGGTCGCATGTGAAAACGAGCAAAGGGGATCGCGTCCGATGCAGCAGTCATAAGACCTAGAATTTCCATGCATAAGGCTACCGAAGGGAATGATTGTGACTGAAGGTTTCGACAAGCTGAAATCAATTTTAGACGTCTCTTGTCTGTTAAAGACAGAGTCATGGACACTGAATCTATCTGGAAATCCAGAAAAGTTACCCTTGTCTGAGGAATCAATGAACTTTTTGGTAAATTGATCCTCCAACCATGATCTTGAAGAAACAACACAAGTCGATTCGTATGAGATTCTGCTAAATGTAAAGACTGAGCAAGTACCAAGATATCGTCCAAATAAGGAAATACCACAATACCCTGTTCTCTGATTACAGACAGAAGGGCACCGAGAACCTTTGTAAAAATTCTTGGAGCTGTAGCTAGGCCAAACGGCAGAGCCACAAACTGGTAATGCTTGTCCAGAAAAGAGAATCTCAGGAACAGATAATGATCTGGATGAATCGGAATATGCAGATAAGCATCCTGTAAATCTATTGTGGACATATAATGCCCTTGCTGAACAAAAGGCAAGATAGTCCTTACAGTTACCATTTTGAACGTTGGTATCCTTACATAACGATTCAATATTTTTAGATCCAGAACTGGTCTGAAGGAATTCTCCTTCTTTGGTACAATGAAGAGATTTGAATAAAACCCCATCCCCTGTTCCAGAACTGGAACTGGCATAATTACTCCAGCCAACTCTAGATCTGAAACACAATTCAGAAATGCTTGAGCTTTCACTGGATTTACTGGGATACGGGAAAGAAAAAATCTCTTTGCAGGAGGTCTCATCTTGAAACCAATTCTGTACCCTTCTGAAACAATGTTCTGAATCCAAAGATTGTGAACAGAATTGATCCAAATTTCTTTGAAAAAACGTAACCTGCCCCCTACCAGCTGAGCTGGAATGAGGGCCGCACCTTCATGTGGACTTAGAAGCAGGCTTTGCCTTTCTAGAAGGCTTGGATTTATTCCAGACTGGAGATGGTTTCCAAACTGAAACTGCTCCTGAGGATGAAGGATCAGGCTTTTGTTCTTTGTTGAAACGAAAGGAACGAAAACGATTATTAGCCCTGTTTTTACCCTTAGATTTTTTATCCTGTGGTAAAAAAGTTCCTTTCCCACCAGTAACAGTTGAGATAATGGAATCCAACTGAGAACCAAATAATTTGTTACCCTGGAAAGAAATGGAAAGTAGAGTTGATTTAGAAGCCATATCAGCATTCCAAGTTTTAAGCCATAAAGCTCTTCTAGCTAAAATAGCTAGAGACATAAACCTGACATCAACTCTGATGATATAAAAAATGGCATCACAGATAAAATTATTAGCATGCTGAAGAAGAATAATAATATTATGAGAATCATGATCTGTTACTTGTTGTGCTAAAGTCTCCAACCAAAAAGTTGAAGATGCAGCAACATCAGCCAAAGATATAGCAGGTCTAAGAAGATTACCTGAACACAGATAAGCTTTTCTTAGAAAGGATTCAATTTTCCTTTCTAAAGGATCTTTAAACAAATTACCATCTGACGTAGGAATAGTAGTACGTTTAGCAAGGGTAGAAATAGCCCCATCAACTTTAGGGATTTTGTCCCAAAATTCTAATCTGTCAGACGGCACAGGATATAATTGCTTAAAACGTTTAGAAGGAGTAAATGAATTACCCAATTTATCCCATTCTCTGGAAATTACTTCAGAAATAGCATTAGGAACAGGAAAAACTTCTGGAATAACCACAGGAGATTTAAAAACCTTATCTAAACGTTTAGAATTAGTATCAAGAGGACCAGAATCCTCTATTTCTAAAGCAATTAGTACTTCTTTAAGTAAAGAACGAATAAATTCCATTTTAAATAAATATGAAGATTTATCAGCATCAATCTCTGAGACAGAATCCTCTGAACCAGAAGAGTCATCAGAATCAGAATGAGGATGTTCATTTAAAAATTCATCTGTAGAGAGAAGTTTTAAAAGATTTTTTATGTTTACTAGAAGGAGAAATAACAGACATAGCCTTCTTGATGGATTCAGAAACAAAATCTCTTATGTTATCAGGAATATTCTGCACCTTAGATGTTGAGGGAACTGCAACAGGCAATGGTACATTACTAAAGGAAATATTATCTGCTTTAACAAGTTTGTCATGACAATTAATACAAACAACAGCCGGAGGAATAGCTACCAAAAGTTTACAGCAGATACACTTAGCTTTGGTAGTTCCAGCACTAGACAGCGATTTTCCTGAAGTATCTTCTGACTCAGATGCAACGTGAGACATCTTGCAATATGTAAGAGAAAAAACAACATATAAAGCAAAATTGATCAAATTCCTTAAATGACAGTTTCAGGAATGGGAAAAAATGCCAATAAACAAGCTTCTAGTAACCAGAAGCAAAGAAAAAATGAGACTGAAATAATGTGGAGACAAAAGCGACGCCCATATTTTTTGGCGTCAAATAATACGCCCACATTGTTTGGCGCCTAAATGCTTTTTGGCGCCAAAAATGACGCCACATCCGGAACGCCGACATTTTTGGAGCAAAAGGACGTCAAATAATGACGCAACTTCCGGTGACACGTACGACGCCGGAAACAGAAAAGATTTTTTGCGCCAAAAAAGTCCGCGCCAAGAATGACGCAATAAAATGAAGCATTTTCAGCCCCCGCGAGCCTAACAGCCCACAGGGAAAAAAAGTCAAATTTTTAAGGTAAGAAAAAATGATTGATTCAAACGCATTATCCCAAATATGAAACTGACTGTCTGAAAATAAGGAATGTTGAACATTCTGAGTCAAGGCAAATAAATGTTTGAATACATATATTTAGAACTTTATAAATAAAGTGCCCAACCATAGCTTAGAGTGTCACAGAAAATAAGATTAACTTACCCCAGGACACTCATCTACATGTTTGTAGAAAGCCAAACCAGTACTGAAATGAGAATCAGTAGAGGTAATGGTATATAAATAATAGTATATCGTCGATCTGAAAAGGGAGGTAAGAGATGAATCTCTACGACCGATAACAGAGAACCTATGAAATAGACCCCGTAGAAGGAGATCACTGCATTCAAATAGGCAATACTCTCCTCACATCCCTCTGACATTCACTGCACGCTGAGAGGAAAACCGGGCTCCAACTTGCTGCGGAGCGCATATCAACGTAGAATCTAGCACAAACTTACTTCACCACCTCCATAGGAGGCAAAGTTTGTAAAACTGAATTGTGGGTGTGGTGAGGGGTGTATTTATAGGCATTTTGAGGTTTGGGAAACTTTGCCCCTCCTGGTAGGAATGTATATCCCATACGTCACTAGCTCATGGACTCTTGCTAATTACATGAAAGAAAGAAAGAGTAGTTGCAGTAGCTTTTTGACATTTACGTTAACTAGCGTACAGCACAAAAAAGGCAGACGACTGCCTAAAATCCTTTGTAGCCTGTAGATAGAACTTTAAGCCACGTACCACATCCAAATTGTGGAGAAGACGTTCCTTTTGAGAAAAAGGATTAGGACAAAAGGAAGGAACTATGATCTCCTGATTGATATTATGATCAGAAACAGGGGCGGACTGACAAGTCGGGCAAATCGGCCCTTGTCTGAGGACCCAACATCTTAGGGGTTTCCAGCACTGCAGGATAAGATGAGGGCAGCATCACGCTGCAGCAATTTGTTATTTTTATATTAACCTCTTGAGTGCTAACGACGGCTCTGAGCCGTCGCAGAGTTTCCCACTCAGGTGCTAACAACGGCTCAGAGCCGTCGCTAGCACTCTCCCACCTTGAGGGTGATCTGGGGGCTCCCACCCACTCCTACCCCAGCGATCGGGCCTGTATAGTGACAGGCATCGCCAGGGCTCCATGTTTTGCGTGGTGACGTCATGCGCAATGACGTGATGTCACCGCGCAACTTTATTAAAAAAAAAAGACAATGGACAGCATTGCTGCTTAGAAGCCTGTATCTCAGGCATCTAAGCAGCTACAGACCCCCAAGATCCACCGTTGGAAAGGTAATCGCCTAACATTTCCAACTGTATAAGTCTTGGGGATCTGATTTTTTTTTTTTTTTTTTTAATAGTTAAAAAAAAAAAATGTAATTTTTTTTAAATTTAAACAAAAACATAATTTATGCTTACCTGATAAATTTATTTCTCTTGTGGTGTATCCAGTCCACGGATCATCCATTACTTATGGAATGTATTCTCCTTCCCAACAGGAAGCTGCAAGAGTCCACCCACAGCAAAGCTGCTATATAGCTCCTCCCCTAACTGCCATATTCAGTCATTCGACCGAAAACATGCAGAGAAAGGAAAAACCATAGGGTGCAGTGGTGACTGTAGTTCAAATGAAAAAAATTACCTGCCTTAAAATGACAGGGCGGGCCGTGGACTGGATACACCACAAGAGAAATAAATTTATCAGGTAAGCATAAATTATGTTTTCTCTTGTTAAGTGTATCCAGTCCACGGATCATCCATTACTTATGGAATACCAATACCAAAGCTAAAGTACACGGATGATGGGAGGGACAAGGCAGGTACTTAAACGGAAGTTACCACTGCCTGTAAAAAACCCTTTCTCCCAAAAATAGCCTCCGAAGAAGCAAGGTATGAAATTTGTTAAATTTGAAAAGTATGAAGCGCAGACCAAGACTCCATCTTGTAAATCTGTTCAACAGAAGCCACATTTAAAAAAGGCCCAAGTGAAAACCACAGCTCTAGTAGAATGAGCTGTAATCCCTTCAGGAGGCTGCTGTCCAGCAGTCTCATAAGCTAAATGAATTATGCTTTTTAACCAAAAAGACAGAGAGGCTGCTGAAGTCTTTTGACCTCTCCTCTGTCCAGAATAGACAACAAACAAGGTGAACGTTTGATGAAAACTGTAGTAGCTTGTAAGTAAAACTTTAAAGCACAAACCACGTCCAATATTGTGTAATAGACGTTCCTTCTTTGAGGAAGGATTAGGATACAAGCATGGAACAACTATCTCTTGAGTGATGTACTTGTTAGATACCACCTTAGGAAAAAACCCAGGTTGGTACGCAGGACTACCTTATCCGTACGAAGGACCAGATAAGGAGAATCACATTGTAACACAGATAACTTGGAGACTCTACAAGTCGAGGAATTAGCTACCCAAAAGGAACTTTCCAAGATAAAGATTGATATCTATGGAACAAAAAAGGTTCAAACGGGACTTCTTGAAGAACCTTAAGAATCAGGTTTAAGCTCCATAGCGGAGCAACAGTTTTAAACACAGGCTTGGATCTAACCAAAGCCTGACCAAATGCCTGAACGTCTAGAATACCTGCCAGACGCTTGTGCAAAAAAATAGACAGAGTAAAAATCTGTCCCCTTTTAAGGAATTAGCTGACAACCCTTTTCTCAAAAACATCTTGGAGAAAAGATAATATCCTGGGAATCCAGACTTTACTCCATGAGTAACCCTTGGATTCATAACAATCAGATATTTACACCATATCTATGTTCAATTTTCCTAGAGACAGGCTTTCATGTCTGTATTAAGGTATCAATGACTGACTCGGAGAAGCCATGCTTTGATAACATCAAGCGTTCAGTCTCCAGGCAGTCCATCTCAGATTGATTCTATTTAGATGGTTGAAAGGACCCTGAGGTAGAGGGACCTGTCTCAGAAGCAGAGACCGTGATGGAAAGGATGACATGTCCACCAGATCTGCATACCAGGTCCTGCGTGGCTACGCAGGCGCTGTCAAAAACACCAAAGCCCTCTCCTGCTTGGTCTTGACCTCCGGAGGAAATCCCACTCCCCCGGAAGAAAAGTCTGATGACTTAGAAAATCCACCTCCCAGTTCTCAACACCTGGGATATGGATAGCTGATAGACAAGAGTGAGTCTCTGTCCAGTGAATAATTGTAAGACTTCTAACATCGCTAGGGAACTTCTGTTCCCCCTTGATGGCTGATGTAAGCCACAGTCGTGTATATTGTCCGACTGAGTATGATGTACCTCAGAGTTGCTAACTGAGGCCAAGTCTGAAGAGCATGGAATATCACTCCCAGTTCCAGAATATTTATTAGAAGGAGGGTCTCCTCCTAAGTCCACTATCCCTGAGCCTTCAGGGAGTTCCAGACTGCATCCCAACCTAAAAGGCTGGCATCTATTGTAACAATTGTCCCATCTGACCTGCGGAAGGTCATACCCTTGGACAGATGGACCCGACATAGTCACCAGAGAAGAGAATCTCTGGTCTCTTGGTCCAGGTTTAACAGGGGGACAAATCTGTGTAATCCCCGTTCCTCTGACTGAGCATGCATAGTTGCAGCGGTCTGAAATGTAGACGTGCAAACGGTACTATGTCCCTTGCCGCTACCATTAAGCCGATTTCATTCATGTACTGAGCCACCGAAGGGCGCAGATGGGATGAAAAAACACGGCAGAAATTTAGAAACTTTGACAACCTGGACTCCGTCAGGTAAATTTTCATTTCTACAGAATCTATCAGAGTCCCTAGGAGGGAAACCCTTGAGATTGGGGATAGAGAACTCTTTCCTTGTTCACTTTCCACCCATGTGATTTCAGAAATGCCAGTACTACGTCCGTATGAGACTGGGCAATTTGGATGTTTGACGCCTGTATCAGGATGTCGTCTAAATAAGGGGCCACTTCTATGCCCCGCGGTCTAAGGACCGCCAAAGCGACCCCAGAACCTCCATAAAGATTCTTGTGGCTGTAGATATCCCAAAGGAAAGAGCTACAAACTGGTAATGCCTGTCTAGAAAGGCAAACCTGAAAAAACGATGGTGATCTTTATGCATCACAATGTGAGGATAAGCATCCTTCAAATCCATTGTAGTCCTCTATTGACTCTCCTGGATCATAGTTAAGATGGTACGAATAGTTTCCATCTTAAATGACGGAATTCTGAGGAATTTGTTTAAGATCTTTAGATCCAAAATAGGTCTGAAGGTTCCCTCTCCTTGGGAACCACAAACAGATTTGAGTAAAAACTCTGTCCCTGTTCCTCTCTTGGAACTGGATGGATCTCGTACACAATGTAAGAATGTCTCCTTCTTTATCTGGTTTGCAGATAATTGTGAAAGGCGAAATCTCCCCTTTTTTTGGGGGGGAATCTTTGAAATCCAGAAGATATCTCTGGGATATAAATTCCAATGCCTAGGGATCCTGGGCATCTCTTGCCCACGCCTGGGCGAAGAATGAAAGTCTGCCCCCTATAGGATCCGTTACCGGATAGGGGTCCGTTCCTTCATGCTGCCTTAGAGGCAGCAGCAGGCTCCTTGGCCTGCTTATCTTTGTTCCAGGTCCGATTGTCTCCAGACCGCCTTGGACTGAGAAAAAATTCCCTCTTGTTTTGCCTTAGAGGAAGAGGATGCCACACCTGCCCTGAAGTTTTTAAAAGGCACGAAAATTAGACTTTTTTTTTTTTTGGCCCTTGATTTGGACCTATCCTGAGGAAGGGCATGACCTTTTCCTCCAGTGATATAAGCAATAATCTCCTTCAAACCAGGCCCGAATAGGGTCTGCCCCTTGAAGGGAAGTTAAGTAGCTTATTTATTAAAGTCACGACAGCTGACCATGATATAAGCCATAGCGCTCTGCGCGCCAGTATAGTAAAAAACAGAATTCTTAGCCGTTAGTCTAGTCAAATGAACAAGGCATCAGAAAACAAAGGAATTGGCTAGCATAAGCTTGTCAAATATATTCATCCAATGGAGTCGCTTAACTGTAAAGCCTCATCAAGAGACTCAACCCAGAACGCCGCAGCAGCAGTGACAGAAGCAATGTATGCAAGGGGCTGCAGGATAAAACCCTGTTGAATAAACATTTTTTATCCATTGGATCTAAAAAGCACAACTGTCCTCGTCAGAGGTAGTGGTACGCTTAGCTAGAGTAGAAACTCTTCTCTCCACCTTAGGAACTGTCTGCCAGAAGTCCCGTGTGGTGGTAACTATTAGAAAACATTCTTCTAAAAAATAGGAGGGGAAGAGAACGGCACACCTGGTCTATCCCATTCCTTATTAAAAAATTTTTAGTAAACCTCTTTAGGTATTGGAAAAACATCAGTACACACCGGCACTGCATATAATTTATCCAGTCTACACAATTTCTCTGGCCCTGCGATTGTACACATTCATTCAGAGCAGCCAAAGCCTCCCTGAGCAACAAGTGGAGGTTCTCAAGCATAAATTTTAAATGTAGAAATATCAGAATCAGGTTAAATCATCTTCCCTGAGTCAAAAAAAAATCACCCACAGACTAAGCATATTGTGAGGTAGTATCATACATGGTTCTTAAAGCGTCTGTATGCTCTGTATCTACCCCCAGAGCTAACTGCTTTCCTTTAATTTCAGGTAGTCTGACTAATACTGCTGCCAGAATATTATTCACCACCTTTGCCATGTCTTGTAAAATAAACGCTATGGGCGCCCTTGATGTACTTGGCGCCATTTGAGCGTGAGTCCCTGAAGCGGGAGTCGAAGGGTCTGACACGTGGGGAGAGTTAGTCGGCATAACTTTCCCCTCGACAGAATCCCCTGATAAAATAAACGCTATGGGTGCCCTTGATGTACTTGGCGCCATTTGAGCGTGAGTCCCTAAAGCGGGAGTCAAAAGGTCTGACACGTGGGGAGAGTTAGTCGGCATAACTACCCCCACGACAGAATCCTCTGGTGATGTTTTTAAAGACAAAAAATGATCTTTATTGTTTAACATGAAATCAGTACATCTGGTACACATTCTAAGATGGGGTTCCACCATGGCTTTAAAACATAATGAACACAGAGCTTCCTCTATGTCAGACATGTTAGAACAGACTAATAATGAGACTAGTAAGCTTGGAAAACACTTTAAATCAAGTTAACAAGCAAATATATAAAACGTTACTGTGCCTTTAAGAGAAACAAATTTTGTCAAAATTTGAAAAACAGTGAAAAAAAGGCAGTAAAACAAACGAAATTTTTACAGTACATGTAATAAGGTAACAGAGCATTGCACCCACTTGCAAATGGATGATTAACCCCTTAATGCAAAAAACATATTAAAAAAAAAACGACATAGACGTTTTTAAAAACAGACACAACAAACTGCCACAGCCAACAGTGGGAAGCTTCAGTTAACTGTTTCTATGCAAAATTTAAGCCAGCCATGTGGAAAAAACTTAGGCCCCAATAAGTTTTATCACCAAACATATGTTAAAAAACGATTAAACATGCCAGCAAACGTTTTAAAACACATTTTTACAAGAGTATGTATCTCTATTAATAAGCCTGATACCAGTCGCTTTTACTGCATTTAAGGCTATACCAACATTACAGTGTTATCACCAATGTACGTTAAAAAACGATTAAACATGCCAGCAAACGTTTTAAAACACATTTTTATAAGAGTATGTATCTCTATTAATAATCCTGATACCAGTCGCTATCGCTGCATTTAAGGCTTTACTTACATTACTTCGGTATCAGCAGTATTTTCTTAGTCAATTCCATTCCTAGAAAAATATTTTACTGCACATACCTTATCTGCAGGAAAACCTGCACGCCATTCCCCCTCTGAAGTACCTCACTCCTCAGAATGTGTGAGAACAGCAAATGGATCTTAGTTACGTCTGCTAAGATCATAGAAAAACGCAGGCAGATTCTTCTTCCAAATACTGCCTGAGATAAACAGCACACTCCGGTGCCATTTAAAAATAACAAACTTTTGATTGAAGAATAAACTAAGTAGAAAGCACCACAGACTCTCACGACCTCCTATCTATGTTGAGGCTTGCAAGAGAATGACTGAATATGGCAGTTAGGGGAGGAGCTATATAGCAGCTTTGCTGTGGGTGGACTCTTGCAGCTTCCTGTTGGGAAGGAGAATATATTCCATAAGTAATGGATGATCCGTGGACTGGATACACTTAACAAGAGAAAACTCAATTCAGCTTAGCACCCAGGTGGGGCACTCAAAGGGTTAACAATGTATTGTAATAGATATTGTTATTGGCGGCTGGCCTAAATTCTGTACAGTAGAAAGATGGGGGGCTCGGGGGGGGGGGCTCAGCCTCTCTCACGTTTGTGCGGTGGTGAAGTCAGGAGTGACTTAGTGGTGGGGACCGGGTGGGTCATCACAATCGTGTGAAGTGGAAGGAAGCCCTGGCATAAAGGCAGCCTGGAGCCCCTGCACCTGCAATATGTGGACAGGGTGTAGATGATGAGTAGCTTTCGGTTTAAATTAGACTCCTAGTGCTGTGAGCATTATATGCCTGAGGGAATGGTGCAGTGGACACCGAAAAATGCATTGCAATATAATGCTACTGGTTTTTATATATTCCTATGTGTACTTTTTGTTTTTTAAATATAAACTTTTATGTTTTATTTGAGCACTTTTTGGGGTCTTTTTTTCCACTATCAATCACTATTTGGAGCACCAGAGGACCTTCGGCTGGATTATTAGTGTGCTGGATGTCTAGTTAGCTGGGCCACTAAAATAGTCCAGTAGGCTTTACTAGCACTATCAGGTGCTTTTCTAAATGTGAGTACCTCTCCACATTTGGGATTTCATTGGGTCGTGGTTGCTCTCATTTGTATTTTAATTTATTATGATCTAGTTTAAAATAATTTTTAACATGTATGTAATATTCCCTTTAAATATATATATTTAAATTTACAATAGTCTAGCAAATAAGTATATATAAGTGTATAAGTGAATAAGTAAATAAGTGTATATTGTTTAAAATATCAGTGTCATGTATATATATATATATATATATCTTTATTTTTGTAGCTTATTATATGTATGCTTTTCCCCTGACTTCTATGTGTTTTAATTAAAGTAGAGATCCAAGAAAAATGTTATTGTGGGAAAATTAATTTATCACTTTGAAAATACAGAAACAGCATATGAACTTCCCGACAGTCTACTTTTTTTCTGCGCAACCCCCATAGCCTAGTTTCAAACTGCCCCTTTACACAGCTGCCACCCCACCTATCTCTCTTAGTGAATATAGCCTCTTACTGCCACTGGAATGTTTGTTTGTTTTTTGCTTACATTTGCCTTTAATCCAAATAGAGGGTACTACTGCCACCCCACCTCCCACATACACATCTCTGTGTTGTACACAGTGTTTTATATTAGTATTACTTTGAGTTGAGTTGTTTATTTTTTTTTTGGGGGGGGGGGGAAATATTATCACCAGGGCCCCCTGTTAATTAGGTCCGCCACGTGGACATTTGGGGTGGGGTGGACTGTTAAGTAAAGTACTGCTGTGCTTGCTTATCTTGTTCCACTTCCAACTTGCATAGTAGCTGGTGTTTAGTATAAATTGATCCTTCTCACAAATACAAATTAAATATTTATTTTTTATTATCATGACATTTGATTTACACTTTGACATCCCCCCTTTAGATGAATACCTCAAGAGTTCAAGTACCCCCCCCCCCCCACCCTTTAGATGAATAAGTATTCATCTAAAGGGGGGAAGTCAAAGTGTAAAAGATAATAAAAATAAATATTATTGTTACTTGGGTTGGAATTTGGGAATATTCTTTACTTTTAAATATATATCCTGTCTGACCAGCCTTAGATGAATGCTTTCCTTTCTGTGCAAATTGATTGCAAAATATATGCAAAATACTTTCTTGTTAAAAAAAAAATATGCAAAACAAAATCTATGCTTACCTGATAAATATCTTTCTTTCCGGACATGGAGAGTCCACAACGTCATTCCAATTACTAGTGGGATATTTAACTCCTGGCCAGCAAGAGGAGACAAAGAGCACCCCAGCAAAGCTGTTAAGCGTAACTGCCTTACCCATAACCCCCAGTCATTCAGCTGAAGGAAATAGAAAAGGAAGAAACACAAGGGTGTAAGAGGTGCCTGAAGTTTACACAGAAAAAAACTGCAGAATTATAATTAAAAGAGGGCAGGGTCGTGGACTCTCCATATCCGTAAAGAAAGAAATTTATCAGGTAAGCATAAATTTAGGTTTTTTTTCTAAGACATGGAGAGTCCACGATGTCATTCCAATTACTAGTGGGAACCAATACCCAAACTAGAGGACACGGAACGAACAGGGGGGGGGGGGGGGAAGGCAGGAGGACCTAAACAGAAGGCACCACCGATTGAAGAACCTTTCTCCCAAAAGAAGCATCGACCGAGGCAAAAGTATCAAGTTTGTAGAATTTGGAAAAAGTATGCAGTGAGGATCATGTTGCCGCCTTGCAAATCTGTTCCACAGAAGCTTCATTTTTGAAAGCCAAAGACGGGGATACAGCTCTAGTGGAATGAGCCATAATTCTCTCAGGAGGCTGCTGGCCAGCAGTCTCATAAGCCAAACGAATCATAACCAGAGAGACAGAGAAGTGGAAGTCGCCTTCTGACCCTTACGCTTTCCAGAGAAAACAACAAACAAGGCAGAAGATTGCCGAAATTTTTTTTGTAGCTTGTAAGTTAAATTTTAGAGCCTGCACAACATCCAAGTTATGCAAAAGATGTTCCTTCTGAGAAGAAGGATTAGGACAAAGAGAAGGAACTACAATTTCCTGATTAATGTTTCAATCCGATACTACCTTAGGGAGAAACCCCAATTTAGTACGAAGGACCACCTTATCAGCATGAAAAGGTAGGGGGAATCACACTGCAGAGCTGAAAGCTCAGACACTCTGCGAGCGGAAGAAATGGCAACAAGAAACAAAACTTTCCACGATGACAGTTTTATGTCAACAACATGCATAGGCTCAAATGTAGCCTGCTGTAAAACTTTAATTACTAAATTAGGGCTCCATGGAGGAGCAACGGGTTTAAACACAGGCCTGATTCTAACCAGGGCCTGTACAAAGGCTTGAACATCTGGTAGGTCTGCCAGACGTTTGTGCAAAAGGATAGATACCGCTGAAATCTGACCCTTTAGAGAACTGACCGATAAACCCTTATCCAGCCCATCCTGAAGAAAAGACAAAATCCGGGGAATCCTCCCCCAGCTCCAAGAGAACCCCTTAGGTTTGCACCAATAAAGATATGTACGACATATCTTATAGTAAATCTTGCGAGTAACCGGTTTTCAAGCCCAAATCATAGTGTCAATGATGGCTGCAGAAAACCCACGTCTAGACAGAATTAGGTGTTCAATAACCAAGCAGTCAGCTTCAGAGAATCTAGGTTTGGATGAAGGAAAGAACCCTGAATTAGAAGGACCTTCCTCTGAGGTAACCTCCAAGGAGGTAGAGATGACATCCTTACCAGATCCGCGAACCAGATCCTGTGAGGCCATGCAGGAGCTATTATTATGCTCTCTCCTGTTTGATACGAGCAATGACTTGTGGAAGGAGAGCAAACGGAGGAAACAGAAAGGCCAGAGAAAACCTCCAAGGAACCGCTAGAGCATCTATCTGAACGACCTGAGGATCTCTTGGCCTTGAACTGTACCTTAGAACCTTGGTGTTTTAGCGGGACGCCATCAGATCCAATTCTGGAACACCCCACTTTAGGGTTATCAGAGAAAACACTTCCGAATGGAGAGTCCACTCCCCGGGATGAAAAGTCTGTCTCCTCAGAAAATCTGCCTCCCAATTGTCCACTCCTGGAATGTGGATGGCAGATAGGAGACAATCGTGGGTTTCTGCCCACAGCAGAATTCAAGTCACCTCCTTCCTGTCTAAGGAACTTCAAGTCCCTCCCTGGTGATTGATGTAAGCCACTGAGGTGATGTTGTCCGATTGAAATCTTATAGATCGGGACAACGCTAGTTAAGGCCAAGCTAATAGGGCATTGAAGATAGTTCTCAACTCCAAAATGTTTATCGGAAGAGAGGACTCTTCCCGAGACCACAGGCCCTGAGCCTTTAGAGGGCCCCAAGCAGCTCCCCAGCCTGACAGGCTGGTGTCTGTAGTTACAATATCCCAGGAAGGTCTCCGAAAGCAAGTGCCCTGAGACAGATGTTCCTGTGACACCCACCATGAGAGAGTCTCTTGTTAGAGGGTCCAGATTTATCCTCTGAGATAAATCCGAATGATCTCCGTTCCATTGACGGAGCATACAAAGCTGCAACAGTCGTAGATGGAACCAAGCATTGGGCCACCGATGGACGAAATGCAGACTGGAGAGAGAGGCAGGAACCAAGAATATTGTCCTTTCTTACCTCCATCAGAAAAATCTTCATGGACAGGGAATCCATTATAGTCTCTAGGAAATACACTTTGGTAGATGGAACAAAATAACTTTTTTCCAAATTCACCTTCCACCCATGGGAACATAGAAAAGACAACAGCATATCTGTATGAGATTGGGCTAGTTGAAAAGATGATGCCTGAACCAAGATGTTGTTGAGATAAGGCGCTACAGAAATTCCCTGGGATCTTATCACAGCCAATAGTACCCCCAGAACCTTTGTGTATATTCTGGGAGCCGAGGCCAGACCAAATGGAAGTGCAACAAATTGAAAGTGTTTGTCCAGAAAGACAAACCTCAGATACTGATGATGCTCCCTGTGAATGGGAACATGAAGGTATGCGTCCTTCAGGTCTATGGTCATCATAAACTGACCTTCCTGTACCAAAGGAAGAATGGAACGAATAGTTTCCATCTTAAAGGACGAAAACTTGAGGAACTTGTTGACACTTGAGGTCTAGAATTGGCCGAAAAGTACCTTCCTTTTTGGGAACCACAAAAAGATTTGAATAGAATCCTAGACCCTGTTCTTTTAGAGGGACAGGAACAATAATTCCCAGAGAGTAAATGTCCTTTACACAGTTTAGAATGCTTCCTTCTTTATTGGGTTTGAGGATAGTCTTGACAGGAGGAATCTGCCCCTTGGAGGGCAAGACTTGAATCACATTCTGTATCCTTGGGATACTATGTTCACTGCCCATGGGTCTAAGACATTGCGTATCCAGGCTTGACGAAAAAGAAAAAGCCTGCCCCCCACCTGATCCATACTGGAATCGGGGGCGGAACCTTCATGCTGATTTAGAGTCAGCAGAAGGTTTCTTGTTTTGTTTTTCCTTGGACCAAGGTTGGTTGGCTTTCCAAGAAGATCTGGGTTGATCTGGTTTAGAAGATGAAGAGGAGGACTTTTGTCCCTTAAAAATACGAAAGAAACGAAAATTAGAGGTCTGACGACCTCTAGGTCTATTTTTCTTGTCCTGAGGTAGAAAAGATCCCTTTCTACCTGTAATCTCTGAAATGACAGAGTCTTTCCCTTGTAAAGTAAAGCCAAAAGTTTGGCCTTAGAAGAGACATCGGCCGACCAAGATTTTAGCCACAGAGGAATTCTCACCTTGTGCCAAGAAAAACCTCAAAATTTACACAATGAAATGCATGTGCGCCAGATCTTATGATAATCCGACGAGTGACGGGTTTACGAGCTTGTATTAATGACCTTATCCGAAAAAACCCTTTTTGATAAGACCAAGCGATCAATCTCCACGCAGTCAGCTTCAGAGAATCTAGATTTTGATGAAGAATGGGACCTTGAAGAAGAAGGTCCTTCCTCAGCGGTAACCTCCATGGAGGGGAGGACAACATCTTGACAAGACCTGCAAGGCCAGGTTGGAGCAATTAGGAACACAGAGGCCCGCTCTTGCTTGATGTGGGCTATAACTCAGGGAAGAAGGGCAAACGGAGGGAAAACATATCAGATTGAATTCCCATGGGACTGCCAACACATCCACCAGAACTGCCTGAGGATCCCTTGATCTGGACCCGTAGCTGGGCAAATTGGTATTGAGGCGAGAGGCCATGAGGTTTATTTCTGGAATGCAACACCTGAGGGTAATCTTCGAGAATATCTCTGGATGAAGAGCCCACTCTTCCAGATAAAATGTTTGTCTGCTCAGATAGTCTGCTTCCCAGTTGTCCACTCCCGGAATATGAATAGCTGAGATGTCACAACTGTGAGACTCTGCCCATTGAAGAATTCAAGAGGCTTCTTTCATAGCCAGGGAACTCCGAGTTCCACCTTGATGATTGATCTAAGCCACTGAAGTTATAATTGTCCAATTGAAATCTGATAAACCTGACAGACTTCAATTGAGGCCACGCTACAAGAGCATTGTAAATTGCTCTCAACTTCTGAATGTTTATAGGAAGAACAGATTCCTCTGACAACCAGGATCCCTGAGCTCTTAAGGAACTCCAAACTGCTCCCCAGCCTGAATGACTGGCATCCATAGTTAAAATCTCCCAAGATTGTTTTAAGAGCATGCCTTGAGACAGATGATCTTGACAAAGCCACCAAGAGAGAGATTCTCTCGGTTTGTTGTCTAGGACAATCTTTTGAGATAGATCTGAATGTTTGCCGTTCCATTGTCTGAGCATACATAGTTGAAGAGGTCTCAGAGGAAACTGAAGCAAAAGGAATAATATCCATGGTAGCCACCATGAGACCAGTTACTTACATACACTGTGCCCACTTAGAGGATTGAAGGGAGAGAAAAGTCGAGAGAAGTTTGGATTTTCTCAAATCCGTCAAAAAGATCTTCATAGAAACCGAATATATGATAGTCCCCAGAAAACAAATTCTGGTATTGTAAACCAGAGAGCTCTTGTCTAGATTTATCTTCCACCCTTGAGAGCGGAGAAGAGACAATAGAGTTTTTGTGAGATTTTGCTAAATGAAAATATGGAGCCTGAACCAAGCTTTCGTCCAGGTATGGAGCCATAGCAATTCCTTGAGTTCTTGCTACTAAAAAAAGAGCTCCCAAAACCTTCATATAAATTCTGGGAGCTGTCGCCAGACCAAACGGAAGGGCTACAAATTGAAAATCTTGAGAAAACTTGCTGAGTCACTTTAGATCCAGAATAGGTCGAAAAGTTCCCTCTTTTTTTAGAACAAGAAAAAAGGTTTGAATAAAACCCCAGACTCTGTTCTGCAGGAGAAACTGGAACAATCACTTCCAGAGAAGACAGTTCCCTTACAGTTTAAGAAGGCCTCTCTTTTTACCGGGTTTGGAGAGAATCTAATTGTCTCGAAAGAAGGATAGCCTGTCCCCTATATGATTTGATCCCGGATCGGGGGCTGGTCCTTCATACTGACTTTTTGTCAGAGCAAGGCTTGTCTGCTTGTTTTTGTTGCAAGACTGATTAGGCTTCCAAGAGCTCATGGGTTGATCAGGCTTAGTTTCGGAAGAAGATTTTTGTCCTTTGAAATTACGAAAGGAACGAAAATTAGACTGACGGCTCTTATGCTTAGCCTTCTTATCCTGAGGAAGGAAAGACCCTTTTCCACCAGTTACTGTGGAAATAATGGAATCAAGACCAGGACCAAATAAAGACTTCCCTTTAAAAGGTAAAGAAAGAAATCTAAACCTGGAAACCATGTCAGCTGACCATGATTGCAACAATAAAGCTCTACGAGATAGGATAGAGAAGCCCGAACCCATAGCACTCAGTCAAACAACCTGCATATTAGCAGCACAAATAAAAGAATCAGCTAATTTTAAGGCCTTTATTCGATCCTGAATCTCCTCCAAAATGAGTTTCTTCCAAAATTAATTTACCAATATGTGGCAGCTCCAGCAACTGCTGCAATGCTAGTAACCAGTTGCCAAAGGAGACTGAAGAAAAATTCTTCTTAGGTACCCTTCCAACTTTTTATCCATTGGATCCTTAAAAGAAGTATTATCCTCCAATTGAATAGTAGTTATTTTAGCTAGAGTGGAAATAACTCCATCAACTTTATGAACAGTATTCCCCAAATCATGAATAGAATCAGGAACTGGAAACATTTTCTTAAAATTTGGAGAATGTTAGAAAGGAATCCCCAGCTTTTCCCATTCCTTAGAGAAGATATCAGACATACGGCCAGGGACTGGAAAAACATAATTTATGCTTACCTGATAAATTTATTTCTCTTGTAGTGTATCCAGTCCACGGATCATCCATTACTTATGGGATATTAACTCCTCCCCAACAGGAAGTGCAAGAGGATTCACCCAGCAGAGCTGCTATATAGCTCCTCCCCTAACTGCCATTACCAGTCATTCGACCGAAAACATGCAGAGAAAGGAAAACCATAGGGTACAGTGGTGACTGTAGTTTAATGGAAAAATTACCTGCCTTAAAGTGACAGGGCAGGCCGTGGACTGGATACACTACAAGAGAAATAAATTTATCAGGTAAGCATAAATTATGTTTTCTCTTGTTAAGTGTATCCAGTCCACGGATCATCCATTACTTATGGGATACCAATACCAAAGCTAAAGTACACGGATGACGGGAGGGACAGGCAGGCTCTTTATACGGAAGAAACCACTGCCTGAAGAACCTTTCTCCCCAAAACAGCCTCCGAAGAAGCAAAAGTGTCAAATTTGTAAAATTTGGAAAAAGTATGAAGAGAAGACCAAGTTGCAGCCTTGCAAATCTGTTCAACAGAAGCCTCATTCTTAAAGGCCCAAGTAGAAGCCACAGCTCTAGTAGAATGTGCTGTAATTCTTTCAGGAGGCTGCTGTCCAGCAGTCTCATAGGCTAACCGTATTATGCTACGAAGCCAAAAGGAGAGAGAGGTAGCCGAAGCTTTTTGACCTCTCCTCTGACCAGAATAAACGACAAACAGGGAAGACGTTTGTCGAAAATCCTTAGTTGCCTGTAGATAAAATTTCAGGGCACGGACTACATCTAGATTGTGTAGCAGACGTTCCTTTTTCGAAGAAGGATTAGGACACAAAGATGTAACCACAATCTCTTGATTGATATTCCTGTTAGTGACCACCTTAGGTAGGAACCCAGGTTTAGTACGCAGAACTACCTTGTCTGAATGAAAAATCAGATAAGGAGAATCACAATGTAAGGCAGATAACTCAGAGACTCTTCGAGCCGAGGAAATCGCCATTAAAAACAGAACTTTCTAAGATAACAACTTGATATCAATGGAATGAAGGGGTTCAAACGGAACCCCCTGTAAAACATTAAGAACTAAGTTCAAACTCCATGGTGGAGCAACAGTTTTAAACACAGGCTTGATCCTAGCTAAAGCCTGACAAAAAGCTTGAACGTCCGGAACTTCTGACAGACGTTTGTGTAAAAGAATGGACAGAGCTGAAATCTGTCCCTTTAAGGAACTAGCGGATAAACCCTTTTCTAAACAATCTTGTAGAAAAGACAATATCCTCGGAATCCTAACCTTACTCCATGAGTAACTCTTGGATTCGCACCAATATAAGTATTTGCGCCATATCTTATGGTAAATCTTTCTGGTAACAGGCTTCCTAGCCTGTATTAAGGTATCAATAACTGACTCAGAAAAACCACGTTTTGATAAAATCAAGCGTTCAATTTCCAAGCAGTCAGCTTCAGAGAAATTAGATTTTGATGTTTGAAGGGACCCTGGATCAGAAGGTCCTGTTTCAGAGGTAGCGACCAAGGTGGACAGGATGACATGTCCACTAGATCTGCATACCAAGTCCTGCGTGGCCATGCAGGCGTTATTAGAATCACTGATGCTCTCTCCTGTTTGATTCTGGCAATCAATCGAGGAAGCATCGGGAAGGGTGGAAACACATAAGCCATCCCGAAGGTCCAAGGTGCTGTCAAAGCATCTATCAGAACCGCTCCCGGATCCCTGGATCTGGACCCGTAACGAGGAAGCTTGGCGTTCTGTCGAGACGCCATGAGATCCATCTCTGGTTTGCCCCAACGTCGAAGTATTTGGGCAAAGACCTCCGGATGAAGTTCCCACTCCCCCGGATGAAAAGTCTGACGACTTAAGAAATCCGCCTCCCAGTTCTCCACTCCCGGGATGTAGATTGCTGACAGGTGGCAAGAGTGAGACTCTGCCCAGCGAATTATCTTTGATACTTCCATCATTGCTAGGGAGCTTCTTGTCCCTCCCTGATGGTTGATGTAAGCTACAGTCGTGATGTTGTCCGACTGAAACCTGATGAACCCCCGAGTTGTTAACTGGGGCCAAGCCAGAAGGGCATTGAGAACTGCTCTCAATTCCAGAATGTTTATTGGTAGGAGACTCTCCTCCTGATTCCATAGTCCCTGAGCCTTCAGAGAATTCCAGACAGCGCCCCAACCTAGTAGGCTGGCGTCTGTTGTTACAATTGTCCAGTCCGGCCTGCTGAATGGCATCCCCCTGGACAGATGTGGCCGAGAAAGCCACCATAGAAGAGAATTTCTGGTCTCTTGATCCAGATTCAGAGTAGGGGACAAGTCTGAGTAATCCCCATTCCACTGACTTAGCATGCACAATTGCAGCGGTCTGAGATGTAGACGTGCAAAGGGTACTATGTCCATTGCTGCTACCATTAAGCCGATCACCTCCATGCATTGAGCTACTGACGGGTGTTGAATGGAATGAAGGACACGGCATGCATTTTGAAGCTTTGTTAACCTGTCTTCTGTCAGGTAAATCTTCATTTCTACAGAATCTATAAGAGTCCCCAAGAAGGGAACTCTTGTGAGTGGAAAGAGAGAACTCTTCTTTTCGTTCACCTTCCATCCATGCGACCTTAGAAATGCCAGTACTAACTCTGTATGAGACTTGGCAGTTTGAAAGCTTGAAGCTTGTATCAGAATGTCGTCTAGGTACGGAGCTACCGCAATTCCTCGCGGTCTTAGTACCGCCAGAAGAGCACCCAGAACCTTTGTGAAGATTCTCGGAGCCGTAGCCAATCCGAATGGAAGAGCTACAAACTGGTAATGCCTGTCTAGAAAGGCAAACCTTAGATACCGGTAATGATCTTTGTGAATCGGTATGTGAAGGTAAGCATCCTTTAAATCCACTGTGGTCATGTACTGACCCTTTTGGATCATGGGTAAAATTGTCCGAATAGTTTCCATTTTGAACGATGGAACTCTTA
The DNA here is from genome assembly GCF_027579735.1 of Bombina bombina. NCBI lineage: Eukaryota > Metazoa > Chordata > Amphibia > Anura > Bombinatoridae > Bombina > Bombina bombina. The sequence goes on from NC_069503.1 coordinate 921,655,124, forward strand.
GGAATTTGTTTAGGATCTTTAAATCCAAGATTGGCCTGAAAGTTCCCTCTTTTTTGGGAACCACAAACAGATTTGAGTAAAACCCTTGTCCTTGTTCCGACCGCGGAACCGGATGGATCACTCCCATTAATAAAAGATCTTGTACGCAGCGTAGAAACGCCTCTTTCTTTATTTGGTTTGTTGACAACCTTGACAGATGAAATCTCCCTCTTGGGGGAGAGAATTTGAAGTCTAGAAGGTATCCCTGAGATATGATCTCTAACGCCCAGGGATCCTGGACATCTCTTGCCCAAGCCTGGGCGAAGAGAGAAAGTCTGCCCCCCACTAGATCCGTTCCCGGATCGGGGGCCCTCGATTCATGCTGTCTTAGGGGCAGCAGCAGGTTTCCTGGCCTGCTTGCCCTTGTTCCAGGACTGGTTAGGTCTCCAGCCTTGTCTGTAGCGAGCAACAGCTCCTTCCTGTTTTGGTGCAGAGGAAGTTGATGCTGCTCCTGCTTTGAAATTACGAAAGGAACGAAAATTAGACTGTCTAGCCTTAGGTTTGGCTCTGTCTTGAGGCAGGGCATGGCCTTTACCTCCTGTAATGTCAGCGATAATTTCTTTCAACCCGGGCCCGAATAAGGTCTGCCCTTTGAAAGGTATATTAAGCAATTTAGATTTAGAAGTAACGTCAGCTGACCAGGATTTTAGCCACAGTGCTCTGCGTGCCTGAATGGCGAATCCGGAATTCTTAGCCGTAAGTTTAGTTAAATGTACTACGGCATCTGAAATAAATGAGTTAGCTAACTTAAGGGCTTTAAGCTTGTGTGTAATCTCATCTAATGGAGCTGATTCAAGTGTCTCTTCCAGAGACTCAAACCAAAATGCTGCTGCAGCCGTGACAGGCGCAATGCATGCAAGAGGTTGCAATATAAAACCTTGTTGAACAAACATTTTCTTAAGGTAACCCTCTAACTTTTTATCTATTGGATCTGAAAAGGCACAGCTATCCTCCACCGGGATAGTGGTACGCTTAGCTAAAGTAGAAACTGCTCCCTCCACCTTAGGGACCGTTTGCCATAAGTCCCGTGTGGTGGCGTCTATTGGAAACATCTTTCTAAATATCGGAGGGGGTGAGAACGGCACACCGGGTCTATCCCACTCCTTAGTAACAATTTCAGTAAGTCTCTTAGGTATAGGAAAAACGTCAGTACTCGCCGGTACCGCAAAATATTTATCCAACCTACACATTTTCTCTGGTATTGCAACTGTGTTACAATCATTCAGAGCCGCTAACACCTCCCCTAGTAATACACGGAGGTTTTCCAGCTTAAATTTAAAATTTGAAATATCTGAATCCAGTTTGTTTGGATCAGAACCGTCACCCGCAGAATGAAGCTCTCCGTCCTCATGTTCTGCAAATTGTGACGCAGTGTCTGACATGGCCCTAATATTATCAGCGCACTCTGTTCTCACCCCAGAGTGATCACGCTTACCTCTTAGTTCTGGAAATTTAGCCAAAACTTCAGTCATAACAGTAGCCATATCCTGTAATGTGATTTGTAATGGCCGCCCAGATGTACTCGGCGCTACAATATCACGCACCTCCCGAGCGGGAGATGCAGGTACTGACACGTGAGGCGAGTTAGTCGGCATAACTCTCCCCTCGTTGTTTGGTGAAATATGTTCAATTTGTACAGATTGACTTTTATTTAAAGTAGCATCAATACAGTTAGTACATAAATTTCTATTGGGCTCCACTTTGGCTTTAGCACATATAGCACAGATATCTTCCTCTGAATCAGACATGTTTAACACACTAGCAAATAAACTAGCAACTTGGAAATACTTTTCAAGTAATTTACTATAATATGAAAACGTACTGTGCCTATAAGAAGCACAGAAAAAGTTATGACAGTTGAAAATTAATAAACTGAAAAGTTATAGCATCAAATCTTTGTAAAAAACACAATTTTAGCAAAGGATTGCTCCCATTAGCAAAGGATAACTAACCCTGATAGCAGAAAAAAAAAAAAAAAAAAATACAGAAATAAACGTTTTTTTTTTTTTTATCACAGTCAACTACAATCTCACAGCTCTGCTGTGAGTGATTACCTCCCTCAAAACAAGTTTTGAAGACCCCTGAGTTCTGTAGAGATGAACCGGATCATGCAGGGAAGACAATAAACTTCTGACTGAATTTTTTGATGCGTAGCAAAAGCACCAAAAAAGGTCCCTCCCCCTCACACATAACAGTGAGAGAGATCAGTAAACTGTCATAAATTAAATAAAACGACTGCCAAGTGGAAAAAAATAGTGCCCAAAACATTTTTTCACCCAGTACCTCAGAAAATTAAACGATTTTACATGCCAGCAAAAAACGTTTAACATTAATAAATTGAGTGTTATTAAAAAGCCTGTTGCTAGTCCCTGCAAATTAGGCTAAAGTTTTATGCATACAGTATAATTCCAGTGAAGTGCCATTCCCCAGAATACTGAAGTGTAAAATATACATACATGACAGCCTGATACCAGTTGCTGCTACTGCATTTAAGGCTGAGTTTACATTATATCGTTATGGCAGAATTTTCTCATCAATTCCATTGTCAGAAAATAATAAGCTGCTACATACCTCTTTGCAGATTAATCTGCCCGCTGTCCCCTGATCTGAAGTTTACCTCTCCTCAGATGGCCGAGAAACAGCAATATGATCTTAACTACTCCGGCTAAAATCATAGAAAAACTCAGGTAGATTCTTCTTCAAATTCTACCAGAGAAGGAATAACACACTCCGGTGCTATTATAAAATAACAAACTTTTGATTGAAGGTATAAAACTAAGTATAATCACCACAGTCCTCTCACACATCCTATCTATTCGTTGGGTGCAAGAGAATGACTGGTAATGGCAGTTAGGGGAGGAGCTATATAGCAGCTCTGCTGGGTGAATCCTCTTGCACTTCCTGTTGGGGAGGAGTTAATATCCCATAAGTAATGGATGATCCGTGGACTGGATACACTTAACAAGAGAAAAAAATCCAGAGACTTAGATTTAGTATCAAACTCTGTTCAGTTTATAAAGTTTAGGAGTTTCCAAAGTTGCTAATACCTCTTTAAGAAGTAAAGAAAGACATTCAAGCTTAAATCTAAAATTAACCTATTCAGACTCTACAGGATTATCCGAAACAGAGTCAGAATCAGAGATTTCATCTTCAGAAAATGCTGAAGAATGATCATCAGAAATCTGAGATAAACTGACTAATGCAGTTTTTTCATTGGAAGAAACAGGTTTAGTCTTTCTCTTTCCTGATAAAGGTAAGGAGGTCAGCGCAGCAGAAACAGCTGATTGAAGCTGAGTTGCAAAGTCTCCAGGCAAAAAACAAAAAGTATGCTTACCTGATAAATTTCTTTATTTCCGGACATGGAGAGTCCACAACGTCATTCCAATTACTAGTGGGATATTCAACTCCTGGCCAGCAGTAGAAGGCAAAGAGCACCCCAGCAAAGCTGTTAAGTGCCTTACCCATAACCCTCAGTCATTCAGCCGAAGGAAATAGAAAAGGAAGAAACACAAGGGTGAAAAAGGTGCCTGAAGTTTACACAAAAAAAAACTGCAGAATTATAATCAAAATAGGGCAGGGTCGTGGACTCTCCATATCCAGAAAGAAAGAAATTTATCAGGTAAGTATAAATTTTGTTTTCTTTCCTAAGACATGGAGAGTCCACAACATCACTCCAATTACTAGTAGGAACCAATACCCAAGCTAGAGGATACGGAATGAACAGGGAGGGAGAAAAAGGCAGGAGGACCTAAACAGAAGGCACCACCACTTGAAGAACCTTTCTCCCAGAAGAAGCCTCTGCCGAGGCAAAAGTATCAAATTTGTAGAATTTGGAAAAAATATGCAGAGGGGACCATGTTTCTGCCTTGCAAATCTGTTCCACAGAAGCTTCATTTTGAAAGCCCAAGACGAGGATACAGCCCTAGTGAAATGAGCCGTAATTCTCTCAGGAGGCTGCTGTCCAGCAGTCTCATAAGCCAAACGAATCAAACTTCTCAACAAGAGAGAAAGAGAAGTAGAAGTGGCCTTCTGACCCTTACACTTTCCAGAAAAACAACAAACAGGGCAGAAGATTGCCAAAAATCTTTAGTAGCTTGTAAGTAAAATTTTAAAGCCGCACAACGTCCAAGTTATGCAAAAGATGTTCCTTTTGAGAAGAAAGATTAGGACAAAGAAGTAACAAAAATTCCCTGATATATGTTTCGATCCGATACTACTTTAGGGAGAAACCCCAATTTAGTACGAAGGACCGCCTTATCAGCATAAAAAATAAGGTAGGGGAAATTACACTGCAGAGCTGAAAGCTCAGATACTCTGCGAGCGGAAGAAATGGCCACAAGAAACAAAACCTTACAGGATAATAGTTTTATATCATGCATAGGCTCGAACGGAACCTGCAGTAAAACCTTAAGAACTAAATTAAGGCTCAATGGGGGAGCAACAGGTTTAAACACAGGCCTGATTCTAACCAGGGTCTGTACAAAGGCTTGAACATCTGGTATATTTGACAGACATTTGTGCAAAAGGATAGATAATGCTGAAATCTGACCATTTAGAGAACTGATCGATAAACCCTTATCCAGTCCATCCTGAAGAAAAGACAAAATCCGGGGGAATCCTCACCTAGCTACAGTAGGACCCCTTAGATTCACACCAATAAAGATATTTACTCCATTTCTTATGATAAATCTTGCAAGCAACTGACTTACGAGCCTGAATAGTTTCAATAACAGCATCAGAAAAACAACGCTTAGACAGAACTAGACGTTCAATCTCCAAGCAGTTAGCTTCAGAGAATCTAGGTTTGGATGGAGGAAAACACAATTTATGCTTACCTGATAAATGTATTTCTCTTGTGGTGTATCCAGTCCACGGATCATCCATTACTTGTGGGATATTCTCATTCCCAACAGGAAGTTGCAAGAGGACACCCACAGCAGAGCTGTAATATAGCTCCTCCCCTAACTGTCATAGCCAGTCATTCGACTGAAAACAAGCCGAGAAAGGAGGAACCATAGGGTGCAGTGGTTACTGTAGTTTAAATGTAAAAATTACCTGCCTTAAAATGACAGGGCGGGCCGTGGACTGGATACACCACAAGAGAAATAAATTTATCAGGTAAGCATAAATTGTGTTTTCTCTTGTAAGGTGTATCCAGTCCACGGATCATCCATTACTTGTGGGATACCAATACCAAAGCTAAAGTACACGGATGAAGGGAGGGACAAGGCAGGTACTTAAATGGAAGGAACCACTGCCCGTAAAACCTTTCTCCCAAATATAGCCTCCGAAGAAGCAAAAGTATCAAATTTGTAAAATTTTGAAAAAGTATGAAGCGAAGACCAAGTCGCCGCCTTGCAAATCTGTTCAACAGAAGCCTCATTTTTAAAGGCCCAAGTGGAAGCCACAGCTCTAGTGGAATGAGCTGTAATCCTTTCAGGAGGCTGCTGTCCAGCAGTCTCATAGGCTAAGCGGATTATGCTTCTTAGCCAAAAAGAAAGAGAGGTTGCCGAAGCCTTTTGACCTCTCCTCTGTCCAGAGCAGATAACAAACAAAGCAGATGTTTGACGAAAATCTTTAGTAGCTTGTAAGTAAAACTTTAAAGCACGGACCACGTCCAGATTGTGTAATACACGTTCCTTCTTCGAAGAAGGATTAGGACAAAAGGATGGAACAACAATCTCTTCATTGATATTCTTGTTAGATACCACCTTAGGTAAGAACCCAGGTTTGGTACGCAGGACTACCTTATCCGTATGAAAAATCAGATAAGGAGAATCACATTATAAGGCAGATAGCTCAGAGACTCTACGAGCCGAGGAAATAGCTACCAAAAAAAGAACTTTCCAAGATAAAAGTTTGATATCTATGGAATAAAGAGGTTCAAACGGAACTCCTTGAAGAACCTTAAGAACCAAATTTAAGCTCCATGGTGGAGCAACAGGTTTAAACACAGGCTTGATTCTAACTAAAGCCTGACAAAATGCCTGAACGTCTGGAACATCTGCCAGACGCTTGTGCAAAAGAATAGACAGAGCAGAAATCTGTCCCTTTAAGGAACTAGCTGACAATCCTTTTTCCAAACCTGCTTGGAGAAAAGATAATATCCTGGGAATCCTGACCTTACTCCATGAGTAACCCTTGGATTCACACCAATAAAGATATTTACGCCATATCCTATGTTAAATTTTCCTAGTGACAGGCTTTCGTGCCTGTATTAAGGTATCAATAACTGACTCGGAGAAGCCACGCTTTGATAAAATCAAGCGTTCAATCTCCAGGCAGTCAGTCTCAGAGAAATTAGATTTGGATGGTTGAAAGGACCCTGAAGTAGAAGGTCCTGTTTCAGAGGCAGAGACCATGGTGGAAAGGATGACATGTCACTAGATCTGCATACCAGGTCCTGCGTGGCCACGCAGGTGCTATCAGAATCACCGATGCTCTCTCCTGCTTGATCTTGGCAATCAGTCGAGGGAGCAGAGGAAACGGTGGAAACACATAAGCCAGGTTGAAAGACCAGGGCGCTGCTAGAGCATCTATCAGTGTCGCCTTGGGATCCCTGGACCTGGATCCGTAACACGGAAGCTTGGCGTTCTGGCGAGACGCCATGAAATCCAGTTCTGGTTTGCCCCAACGATGAATCAGTTGTGCAAAAACCTCCGGATGGAGTTCCCACTCTCCCGGATGAAAAGTCTGACGACTTAGAAAATCCGCCTCCCAGTGCTCTACACCTGGGATATGGATAGCTGATAGGTGACAAGAGTGAATCTCTGCCCAGCGAATTATTTTTGAAACTTCTAACATCGCTAGGGAACTTCTTGTTCCCCCTTGATGGTTGATGTAAGCTACAGTCGTGATGTTGTCCGACTGAAATCTGATGTACCTCAGAGTTGCTAACTGAGGCCAAGCCTGAAGAGCATTGAATATCGCTCTTAGTTCCAGAATATTTATTGGAAGGAGAGACTCCTCCTGAGTCCACGATCCCTGAGCCTTCAGGGAATTCCAGACTGCACCCCAACCTAGAAGGCTGGCATCTGTTGTTACAATTGTCCAATCTGGCCTGCGAAAGGTCATACCTTTGGACAGATGGACCCGAGATAGCCACCAGAGAAGAGAATCCCTGGTCTCTTGGTCCAGATTCAGTTGAGGGGACAAATCTGTGTAATCCCCGTTTCACTGACTGAGCATGCATAGTTGCAGCGGTCTGAGATGTAAGCGTGCAAACGGCACTATGTCCATTGCCGCTACCGTTAAGCCGATAACTTCCATACACCGAGCCACCGAAGGGCGCGGAATGGAATGAAGAACCCGGCAGGAATTTAGAAGCTTTGATAACCTGGACTCAGTCAGGTAAATTTTCATTTCTACAGAATCTATCAGAGTCCCTAGAAAGGAAACTCTTGTGAGTGGGGATAGAGAACTCTTATCCTCGTTCACTTTCCACCCATGCGACCTCAGAAATGCCAGTACTACGTCCGTATGAGACTTGGCAATTTGGAAGTTTGACGCCTGTATCAGGATGTCGTCTAAATAAGGGGCTACTGCTATGCCCTGCGGCCTTAGGACCGCCAGAAGCGACCCTAGAACCTTTGTAAAGATTCTTGGGGCTGTAGCTAATCCAAAGGGAAGAGCTACAAACTGGTAATGCCTGTCTAGAAAGGCAAACCGGAGAAACCGATGATGATCTTTGTGTATCGGAATGTGAAGATAAGCATCCTTTAGATCCACTGTAGTCATATATTGACCCTCCTGGATCATTGGTAGGATGGTACGAATAGTTTCCATCTTGAATGATGGAACTTTGAGGAATTTGTTTAAGATCTTTAGATCCAAAATTGGTCTGAAGGTTCCCTCTTTTTTGGGAACCACAAACAGATTTGAGTAAAAACCCTGTCCCTGTTCCACCTTTGGAACTGGATGGATCACTCCCATAACTAGGAGGTCTCGTACACAGTGTAAGAATGCCTCTCTCTTTATCTGGTTTGCAGATAATTGTGAAAGGTGAAATCTCCCTTTTGGGGGGGAAGCTTTGAAGTCCAGGAGATATCCCTGGGATATAATTTCCAACGCCCAGGGATCCTGAACATCTCTTGCCCACGCCTGGGCGAAGAGTGAAAGTCTGCCCCCTACTAGATCCGTTACTGGATAGGGGGCCGTTCCTTCATGCGGTCTTAGAGGCAGCAGCAGGCTTTTTGGCCTGCTTACCTTTTTTCCAGGCCTGGATCGGTCTCCAGACCGTCTTGGATTGAGCAAAAGTTCCCTCTTGTTTAGCATTAGAGGAAGTTGATGCCGCACCTGCCTTGAAGTTTCGAAAGGCACGAAAATTAGACTGTTTGGCCCTAGATTTGGACCTGTCCTGAGGAAGGGCATGACCTTTTTTGATATCAGCAATAATCTCCTTCAAACCAGGCCCGAATAGGGTCTGCCCCTTGAAGGGAATGTTAAGTAGCTTAGATTTTGAAGTCACGTCAGCTGACCATGATCTAAGCCATAGTGCTCTGCGCACCTGTATAGCAAAACCAGAATTCTTAGCCGTTAGTTTAGTCAAATGAACAATGGCATCAGAATAAAAGAATTGGCTAGCTTAAGTGCTCTAAGTTTGCCAAGTATGTCATCCAATGGAGTCGCTACCTGTAAAGCCTCTTCCAGAGACTCAAACCAGTACGCCGCAGCAGCAGTGACAGGGGCAATGCATGCAAGGGGCTGTAGGATAAAACCATGTTGAATAAATATTTTCTTAAGGTAACCTCTAATTTTTTATCCATTGGATCTAAAAAAAAGCACAACTGTCCTCGACAGGGATAGTAGTACGCTTTACTAGAGTAGAAACTGCTCCCTCCACCTTAGGGACTGTCTGCCATAAGTCCCGTGTGGTGGCGTCTATTGGAAACATTTTTCTAAAAATAGGAGGGGAAGAGAACGGCACACCTGGTCTATCCCATTCCTTATTAATAATTTCTGTAAACCTTTTAGGTATTTGGAAAAACATCAGTACACACCGGCACTGCAAAGCATTTATCCAGTCTACACAATTTCTCTGGCACTGCAATGGTATCACAGTCATTCAGAGCAGCTAAAACCTCCCTAAGCAACACGCGGAGGTGTTCAAGCTTAAATTTAAATGTAGAAATATTAGAATCAGGTATCTTTCCTGAGTCATTAACATCACCCACTGACTGAAGCTCTCTTTCCTCAGCTTCTGCATATTGTGAGGCAGTATCAGACATGGTTCTTAAAGCGTCAGTATGCTCTGCATTTTGTCTCACCCCAGAGCTCTTGCTTACCTCTAAGTCCAGGTAGTCTGGCTAATACCGCTGACAGTGTATTATCCATGACTGCCGCCATGTCTTGTAAAGTAAACGCTATGGGCGCCCTAGAAGTACTTGGCGCCATTTGAGCGTGAGTCCCTTAAGCGGGAGTCAAAGGGTCTGACACGTGGGGAAAGTTAGTCGGCATAACTTCCCCCTCGTCAGATTCCTCTGGTGATAATTTTATTTTTAAAGACAGAAAATGATCTTTATTGCATAAAATGAAATCAGTACATTTGGTACACATTCTAAGAGGGGGTTCCACCATGGCTTTTAAACATAATGAACAAGGAGTTTCTTCTATGTCAGACATGTTTATACAGACTAGCAATGAGACTAGCAAGCTTGGAAAACACTTTAAATCAAGTTAACAAGCAAATATAAAAAACGGTACTGTGCCTTTAAGAGAAACAAATTTTGTCAGAATTTGAAAAACAGTGAAAAAAATGCAGTAAATCAAACGAAATTTTTACAGTGTGTATAATAGGCTAACAGAGCATTGCACCCTCTTGCAAATGGATGATTAACCCCTTAGTTAAAAAAAACGGATCAAAAAAACGAAATAGACGTTTTTTTAACAGTCACAACCAACTGCCACAGCAAGCTGTGGCCCTACCTTCCCCAATAAACGACTTTGGAAAGCCTTTGGGCCCTTTAGAGATGTCCTATAGCATTCAGAGGGCCTTTGAGGGAATCTGGATGTCACAGTTTGTAATTTTAACTGCACCAACTGTAACTTTTATACTACAACAGTGGAAAACCTCAGGAAACTGTTTCTAGTCAAAATTTAAGCCAGCCATGTGGAAAAAACTAGGCCCCAATAAAATTTTATCACCAAAGCATATATACAAACGATTAAACATGCCAGCAAACGTTTTATATTGCAATATCATAAGGGTATTACCCCTGGGAGTAAGCATGATACCAGTCGTTATTAAATCACTGTATTCAGGCTTAACTTACTTTAATCCGGTATCAGCAGCATTTTCTAGTGTTTTCCATCTCTAGAAAAAATTATAACTGCACATACCTGATAGCAGAATAAACTGCACGCCATTCTCTCGCTGAAGTTTTACCTCATCTGTGTAATCCCCTCAGACATATGTGAGAACAGCAATGGATCTTAGTTACAACCTGCTAAGATCATAGAAACCTCAGGCAGATTTTTCTTCTATTTACTGCCTGAGATAAAATAGCACAACTCCGGTACTATTTAAAAATAAACTTTTGATTGAAGAAAATAAACTAGCTATATTTAACCACTCTCTCCTACAACGTCCTAGCTTGTTGAGAGTTGCAAGAGAATGACTGGGTATGACAGTTAGGGGAGGAGCTATATTACAGCTCTGCTGTGGGTGTCCTCTTGCAACTTCCTGTTGGGAATGAGAATATCCCACAAGTAATGGATGATCCGTGGACTGGATACACCTTACAAGAGAAAGGACCCTGAAGTAGAAGGTAACCTCCAAGGAGGTAGAGATGACATCCTCACCAGATCCGCGAACCAGATCCTGCGAGGCCATGCAGGAGCTATTAGAATCACAGATGCTCTCTCCTGTTTGATATGAGCAATGACTCGTGGAAGAAGAGCAAACGGAGGAAACAGATAAGCCAGAGAAAACCTCCAAGGAACTGCTAGAGCATCTATCAGAACGGCCTGAGGATCTCTTGACCTTGAACCGTACTTTGAAACCTTGGCATTTTGGCAGGACGCCATCAGATCCAACTCTGAGAAAACACCTCTGAATGGAGAGCCCACTCTCCGGGATGAAAAGTCTGTCTGCTCAGAAAATTTGCTACCAGATTGTCCACTCCTGGAATGTGGATAGCAGATAGAAGACAATCATGTGCTTCCGGCCACTGCAGAATTCAAGTCACCTCCTTCATGGCTAAGGAACTCTGAGTCACTGTAAGCCACTGAAATGTTTTCCGATTGAAATCTTATAAACCAGACAAATGCCAGTTGAGGCCATGCTAATAGGGCATTGAAGATCGCTCTCAACTACAAAAGATGTTTATGGGAAGAGAGAACTCCTCCCGAGACTGCAGGCCCTGAGCTTTTTGAGGGCCCCAAATAGCACCCCAGCCTGACAGGCTGGCGTCCTTAGTCACAAAGTTTCATGGAAGGTCTCCGAGACAGATGTTCCTGTGACACCCACCACGAGAGAGAGTCTCTTGTTAGAGGGTCCAGATTTATCCTTTGAGTTAAATCCGAATGATCTCTGTTCCATTGAGGGAGCATACAAAGTTGCAGCGGTAATAGATGGAACCGAGCAAAGGGAACGATGTCCATGGATGTCATTATCAGTCCAATCACCCCCATGCCGTGGGCCACAGATGGGCAAAAGGCAGATTGGAGAGAAAGGAAGGAAGCAAGAATCTTGTGTTTTCTGAGCTCCGTCAGAAAACTCTTCACGGACAGGGAATCTATTATAGTCCCTAGGAAACACACTTTGGTAGATGGAACAAGATAACTTTTTTTCCAAATTCACCTTCCACCCATGGGAACGTAGAAATGACAACAGCATCTCTGTATGAAATTGGGCTAGTTGAAAAGATGACGCCTGATCCAAGATGTTGTCTAGATAAGGCACTAAAGCAATACCCTGGGATCTGATCCCAGCCAATAGCGCCCCCAGAACCTTTGAGAATATTCTGGGAGCCGTAGCCAGACCAAATGGAAGAGCAACAAATTGGAAGTGCTTGTCCAGAAATGCAAACCTCAGATACTGATTGTGTTCCCTGTGTATGGGAACGTGAAGGTATGCGTCCTTCAGGTCTATGCTCGTCATAAACTGACCTTCCTGTACTAAAGGGAGAATGGAACAAATAGTTTCCATCTTGAAGGACAGAACCCTGAGGAATTTAGAAACTTAAGAACTATAAATGGGCCGAAAAGTTCCCTCATTTTTGGGAACCACAAAAAGATTTGAATAGAATCCTAGACCCTGTTCTGCCAGAGGGACAGGAACAATAACTCCCAGACAATATAGGTCTTTTACACAGTTTAAGAAGGCTTCCTTCTTTATTTGGTTTCAGGATAGTCTTGAGAGGAGAAATCTGACCCTTGGAGGGCAAGACTTGAATCCCATTCTGTAACCCTGAGATACTATGTCCACCACCCAAGGGTCTGGGACATTGTGTGTCCAGGCTTGACAAAAAAGAGAAAGCCTGCCCCCCCACCTGATCCACGCAGGAATCGGGGGCGAAACCTTGATGCTGATTTAGAGTCAGAGGAAGGTCCTTTGTTTTGTTTTCCCTTATTCCAGGCCTGGTTGGATTTCCAAGAAGATCTGGGTTGATCTGGTTTAGATGAGGAAGGGGAGGACATTTGTCCCTTAAAATTACGAAAGGAATGAAAATTAGAAGTCTGATGACCTCTAGGTCTGTTCTTCTTGTCCTGAGGTAGGAAAGATCCCTTTCCTCCTGTAATCTCTGAAATGATCTCTTCCAGACCAGGTAGCAAACAGAGTCTTTCTTTTGTAAGGTAAAGCCAAAAGCTTGACCTTAGAAGAGACATCGGTCGACCATGATTTTAACCACAGAGCCCTGTGAGCTAGGACCATGAAGCTAGACATCTTAGCTCCCAGACGAATTGTCTGCATATTGGCATCACAGATAAAAGTATGGGCCAATTTAAGAGTTTTGATCCTATCTTGGATCTCCTCTACTGCATCTTATTACTGTTTCCTCAGTACTAAGATCAGAAAACACATTGCACCAATAAGATGCAGCTCCTGCAACAGTAACAATACTCGCTGCTGGTTGCCACTGTAACCCTTGATGGACATACATCTTTTTAAAGTAAGCCTCTAGCTTCTTGCCCATTGGATCCTTAAAAGAGCTACTATCATCTATAGGAATGGTAGTTCTCTCTTCTCATGAGTCACGAATAGAGTCAGCCACAGGGAACATCTTCTTAAAAACAGGAGAAGGGGAAAAAGGAACCCCTGGTTTGTCCCATTCCTGAGTAATAATTTCAGACATCTTCCTTGGTACAGGAAAAACCTCCTCAAAAGATGGGGAATCATAGTCTCTATCCAATTTTGAAGACTTCGTGGGGTTGACAACAAGTGCCGGTTCAGAGTCGTCCAAAGTAGCTAAGAACCTCCTTCAAAAGTAATCGGAGGTGCTCAAGTTTAAATCTAAAATTAACTTTAGATTCTGAAGATTTTTCTGCTAAAGAGTCTGAGATCTCACCTTCAGAGGCTACTGAAGTATTCTCATCATCAGACATATGAATAAGAGTGGCTAATGCAGTCCTAAAATCAGAAACCTTAGTATAAGCCAAGTGTTTTAGACTCTCTTATGCTTACCCAATGAAGGGAAAGCTGACAAAGCTGCTGTTACTGCAGAAGAATCCTGAGCGGCAAAATCCCCAGGTAAATAAACACCCCCAGGTGGATGAGAGGAAACAGAAGGCACAGTATGAGAAACAACTAAGACTTGGGACGTCTGAGGAGAAAGCTGAGGCATGTCACGCACAGCAGAATCCTGAGAGACACTTGTCTCAGAAGGGAGAATTTTTTCTTTGCATTTTTAAGTTTTGCTAAACAAGAGGAACAAAACTGCATAGGTAGGGCAATCTGGTTGTCTAAACCAAGCATACATCTATCCATAGAGATAGATTGATCCTGATCTATATCCATAACTTAGAATAACAGGTCCCACAAGCAATGTGCAATATAGAAAATTTTAATGAAAAATACTTTTTTTCTTATCTTTCAGATAGTACTAAATATTAAAGAATAAATATTAAACACTAAAATCGATTTAAATTTAACTTGAAATACTGCCTCAGATGCCTGAGGCTCCTACCGGCCAGATAAAAATGTCCCACTAATAAGAGTACTCTCTAGACGTGATATCCTCCTCTGGAATCCGGATAGCTGATATACAGAAGCCAATTCAAAAGAATTTCAAGCAGAGTCAAAGACGGCTGCACTAAACTATAATAACCGCTCCGCTCTGTGAAAGCAGAAGTGCGGTCGACACGTGATGGGGAGAATCAGAAAACTGCGTCACATATTACACAGCTCTAAAATGAGCGCGAAAGCTGCAGTTTAAAAACGGCTAAAGAAGTAAAACCGTTAAACTGTATGAACAATATCCCTGTCAAAATGGGTATCTATCACACCTAGATGCTCCGGTATTTAATGTGTAAGCCTCTGAACCTAGAAACGTATTAAAATGTTAGGGAACCAATAAAGAATTTCTTTAGTGTTAACCAATGAACTCCCCTGGCCAAGTAAACTCCTCATATAAAGTGTCTCATACTAATAATATACCCAAATGCCATTAATATAATGTCCTTAATATGAATCCTCAATTAATAAGGATTATTAAGTCCCAAGGAAGGATCTGAAAAACATAATTTATGTAAGAACTTACCTGATAAATTCATTTCTTTCATATTAACAAGAGTCCATGAGCTAGTGACGTATGGGATATACATTCCTACCAGGAGGGGCAAAGTTTCCCAAACCTTAAAATGCCTATAAATACACCCCTCACCACACCCACAAATCAGTTTAACGAATAGCCAAGAAGTGGGGTGATAAGAAAAAAAGTGCGAAGCATATAAAATAAGGAATTGGAATAATTGTGCTTTATACAAAAAAATCATAACCACCACAAAAAAGGGTGGGCCTCATGGACTCTTGTTAATATGAAAGAAATGAATTTATCAGGTAAGTTCTTACATAAATTATGTTTTCTTTCATGTAATTAACAAGAGTCCATGAGCTAGTGACGTATGGGATAATGACTACCCAAGATGTGGATCTTTCCACACAAGAGTCACTAGAGAGGGAGGGATAAAATAAAGACAGCCAATTCCTGCTGAAAATAATCCACACCCAAAATAAAGTTTAACAAAAAACATAAGCAGAAGATTCAAACTGAAACCGCTGCCTGAAGAACTTTTCTACCAAAAACTGCTTCAGAAGAAGAAAATACATCAAAATGGTAGAATTTAGTAAAAGTATGCAAAGAGGACCAAGTTGCTGCTTTGCAGATCTGGTCAACCGAAGCTTCATTCCTAAACGCCCAGGAAGTAGATACTGACCTAGTAGAATGAGCTGTAATTCTCTGAGGCGGAATTTTACCCGACTCAACATAGGCAAGATGAATTAAAGATTTCAACCAAGATGCCAAAGAAATGGCAGAAGCTTTCTGGCCTTTCCTAGAACCGGAAAAGATAACAAATAGACTAGAAGTCTTACAGAAAGATTTCGTAGCTTCAACATAATATTTCAAAGCTCTAACAACATCCAAAGAATGCAACGATTTCTCCTTAGAATTCTTAGGATTAGGACATAATGAAGGAACCACAATTTCTCTACTAATGTTGTTGAAATTCACAACTTTAGGTAAAAATTCAAAAGAAGTTCGCAACACCGCCTTATCCTGATGAAGAATCAGAAAAGGAGACTCACAAGAAAGAGCAGATAATTCAGAAACTCTTCTGGCAGAAGAGATGGCCAAAAGGAACAAAACTTTCCAAGAAAGTAATTTAATGTCCAATGAATGCATAGGTTCAAAAGGAGGAGCTTGAAGAGCCCCCAGAACCAAATTCAAACTCCAAGGAGGAGAAATTAACTTAAAGACAGGCTTTATACGAACCAAAGCTTGTACAAAACAATGAATATCAGGAAGAATAGCAATCTTTCTGTGAAAAAGAACAGAAAGAGCAGAGATTTGACCTTTCAAGGAACTTGCGGACAAACCCTTATCTAAACCATCCTGAAGAAATTGTAATATTCTCGGTATTCTAAAAGAATGCCAAGAAAAATGATGAGAAAGACACCAAGAAATATAAGTCTTCCAGACTCTATAATATATCTCTCTGGATACAGATTTACGAGCCTGTAACATAGTATTAATCACAGAGTCAGAGAAACCTCTTTGACCAAGAATCAAGCGTTCAATCTCCATACCTTTAAATTTAAGGATTTTTAGATCCTGATGGAAAAAAGGACCTTGAGACAAAAGGTCTGGTCTTAACGGAAGAGTCCACGGTTGGCAAGAGGCCATCCGGACAGGATCCGCATACCAAAACCTGTGAGGCCATGCCGGAGCTACCAGCAGAACAAACGAGCATTCCTTCAGAATCTTGGAGATTACTCTTGGAAGAAGAACTAGAGGCGGAAAGATATAGGCAGGATGATACTTCCAAGGAAGTGAAAATGCATCCACTGCCTCCGCCTGAGGATCCCGGGATCTGGACAGATACCTGGGAAGTTTCTTGTTTAGATGAGAAGCCATCAGATCTATTTCTGGAAGTTCCCACATTTGAACAATCTAAAGAAATACCTCTCGGTGAAGAGACCATTCGCCCGGATGCAACGTTTGGCGACTGAGATAATCCGCTTTCCAATTGTCCATACCTGGGATAAAAACCGCAGAGATTAGACAGGAGCTGGATTCCGCCCAAACCAAAATTCGAGATACTTCTTTCATAGCCAGAGGACTGTGAGTCCCTCCTTGATGATTGATGTATGCCACAGTTGTGACATTGTCTTATCTGAAAACAATGAACAACTCTCTCTTCAGAAGAAGCCAAGACTGAAGAGCTCTGAAAATTGCACGGAGTTCCAAAATATTGATCGGAAATCTCACCTCCTGAGATTCCCAAACCCCTTGTGCCGTCAGATACTCCCACACAGCTCCCCAACCTGTAAGACTTGTATCTGTTGAGATTATAGTCCAGGTCGGAAGAACAAAGAAGCCCCCTGAACTAAACGATGGTGATCTGTCCACCATGTCAGAGAGTGTCGTAAAATCGGTTTAAAGATATTAATTGAGATATCTTTGAGTAATCCCTGCACCATTGGTTCAGCATACAGAGCTGAAGAGGTCGCATGTGAAAACGAGCAAAGGAGATCGCATCTGATGCGGCAGTCCTAAGACCCAACATTTCCATGCATAAGGCTACCAAAGGGAATGATTGTGATTGAAGGTTTTGACAAGCTGATATCAATGTTAAACTTCTCTTGTCTGACAAGGACAGAGTCATAGACACTGAATTTATCTAGAAACCTAAAAAGGTTACCCTTGTCTGAGGAATCAATGAACTGATTGGTAAATTGATCCTCCAACCATGAACTTGAACAACACAAGTCGATTCGTATGAGATTCTTCGAAAATGAGAAGACTGAGCAAGTACCAAGATATCGTCCAAATAAGGAAATACCAAAACCCTATTCTCTGATTACAGAAAGAAGGGCACCGAGAACTTTTGAAAAAAATTCTTGGAACTGAGGCTAGGCCAAACAGTAGAGCCACAAAACTGGTAATGCTTGTCTAAAAAGAGAATCTCAGACACTAAAAGTGATCTGGATGAATCGGAATATGCAGATACACATCCTGTAAATCTATTGTAGACATGTAATGCCCTTGCTAAACAAAAGGCAAGATAGTCCTACAGTAACCATCTTGAATGTTGGTATCCTAACATAACGATTCAATAATGATAGATCCAGAACTGGTCTGAAGGAATTGACCTTCTTTGGTACAATGAAGAGATAAAATAAAACCCCAGCCCCTGTTCCAGAACTGGAACTGGCATAAATACTCCAGCCAACTCTAGATCTGAAACACATTTCAGAAATGCTGAGCCTTGCTGTGTCAACTGGGACACGGGAAAGAAAAGAATCTCTTAGCAGGAGGCCTTAACTTGAAGCCAATTCTGTACCTTTCTGAAACAATGTTTCTGAAACCAGAGATTAAGAACGGAATTGATCCAAATTTCTTTGAAGAAAACGTAAACTGCCCCATACCAGCTGAGCTGGAATAAGGGCCGCACCTTCATAGATACTTAGGAGCTGGCTATAGGTTTCTATAAGGCTTGGATATAGTTTCCAAACTGATACCGCTCCTGAGGATGAAGGATCAGGCTTTTGTTCCTTGTTGTGAGGAAAGGAACAAAATGATTATTTACCCTGGAAAGAAAGGGAAAGCAAAGTTGACTTAGAAGACATGTCAGCATTCCAAGTTTAATCCATAAAGTTTTTCTAGCTAAAATAGCTAGAGACATATACCTGACATCAACTCTAATGATATCAAAAGATGGTATCACCAATAAAATTATTAGCATGTTATAGAATAATAATAATGCTATAAAATTATGATCTGTTACTTGTTGCGCTAAAGCTTCTAACCAAAAAGTTGAAGCTGCAGCAACATCCGCTAAAAATATAGCAGGTCTAAGAAGATTACCTGAACATAAGTAAGCTTTTCTTAGAAAAGATTCAATTTTCCTATCTAAAGGATCCTTAAATGAAGTACTATCTACCATAGGAATAGTAGTACATTAGCAGGAGTAGAGACAGCCCCATAACCTTAGGGATTTTTGTCCCAAAAAACTCTAATCTGTCAGATGGCACAGGATATAATTTGCTTAAACGTCTAGAAGGAGTAAATAAATTACCCAAATTATTCCATTCCCTGGAATTACTTCAGAAATAGCATCAGGGAGATAAAACACTTCTGGAATAACTACAGGAGATTTAAAAACCTTATTTAAACGTTTACATTTAGTATCAAGAGGACCAGAATCCTCTATTTCTAATGCAAATAACACTTCTTTAAGTAAAGAACGAATAAATTCCATCTTGAACAAATACAAAGATTTATCAGCATCAACCTCTGAGACAGAAACCTCTGAACCAGAAGAACCATTATCAGTATCAGAATGATGATGTTCATTTAAAAATTCATCTGAAAAAAAGAGAAGTTTTAAAAGACTTTTATGTATACTAGAAGGAGAAATAACAGACATAGCCTTCTTAATGGATTTAAAAAATAAAATCTCTTATGTTATCAGGAACACTCTGAAATTAAGATGTTGACGGACAGCAACAGGTAATGTAACAGTACTAAAGGAAATTTTATCTGCATTAATAAGTTTGACATGACATGCAATACAAATAACAGCTGGAGAAAACAGATACCAAAAGTTTATAGCAGACTTAGCTTGGTAGCTCCAGCACTGTGCAGTGATTTTCCTGTAGTATCTTCTGACTCAGTTGCAACGTGGAACATCTTGCAATATGTAAAAGAAAAAAACAACATATAAAGCAAAATTGATCAAATTCCTTAAATGACAGTTTCAGGAATGGGAAAAAAATGCCAGTGAACAAGCTTCTAGCAACCAGAAGCAATAAATAATGAGACTTAAATAATGTGGAGACAAAAATGACGCCCATATTTTTTAGCGCCAAAAAAGACGCCCACATTATTTGGCGCCTAAATGCTTTTGGCGCCAAAAATGACGCCACATCCGGAACGCCGACATCTTTGACGCAAAATAACGTCAAAAAATGACGCAACTTCCGGCGACACGTATGACGCCGGAAACGGAAAAGAATTTTTGCGCCAAAAAAGTCCGCGCCAAGAATGACGCAATAAAATGAAGCATTTTCAGCCCCCGCGAGCCTAACAGCCCACAGGGAAAAAAGTCAAATTTTTGAGGTAAGAAAAAATATGATAATTCAATGCATTTATCCCAAATATGAAACTGACTGTCTGGAAATAAGGAAAGTTGAACATTCTGAGTCAAGGCAAATAAATGTTTGAATACATATATTTAGAACTTTATAAATAAAGTGCCCAACCATAGCTTAGAGTGTCACAGAAAATAAGACTTACTTACCCCAGGACACTCATCTACATGTTTGTAGAAAGCCAAACCAGTACTGAAACGAGAATCAGTAGAGGAAATGGTAAATATAAGAGTATATCGTCGATCTGAAAAGGGAGGTAAGAGATGAATCTCTACGACCGATAACAGAGAACCTTATGAAATAGACCCCGTAGAAGGAGATCACTGCATTCAATAGGCAATACTCTCCTCACATCCCTCTGACATTCACTGCACGCTGAGAGGAAAACCGGGCTCCAACTTGCTGCGGAGCGCATATCAACGTAGAATCTAGCACAAACTTACTTCACCACCTCCCTTGGAGGCAAAGTTTGTAAAACTGATTTGTGGGTGTGGTGAGGGGTGTATTTATAGGCATTTTAAGGTTTGGGAAACTTTGCCCCTCCTGGTAGGAATGTATATCCCATACGTCACTAGCTCATGGACTCTTGTTAATTACATGAAAGAAAAGAGGATTAACTAACTCTGGCATTCTGCAAAGGGGTAGCAAAGTGTTAAAAGTAAAGCAAAGACTTCCTTGTCGCCTTTTAACTGCAAAAAGCCACCACTACTCTTACTCAAGAGATTGACATGGACACAGCTAGACCCCAATCCTTGCTTGCAGGGAAAAGTACCCATAAAAGAATTAAGATCTTCAGACACCAACTTCGCACAACCTCCATTGACAGAGGCAAAGAGAATGACTGGGGGTTATGGGTAAGGCAGTTACACTTAACAGCTTTGCAGGAGTGCTCTTTGCCTCCTTCTGCTGGCCAGGAGTTGAATATCCCACTAGTAATTGTTATGACATTGTGGACTCTCCATGTCATAGGAAAGAAAAATTCCTCCAAAAAGAGATTGCACTGAGCCGAAGGGCCCTGCTGGTGCAACTACCAGGGACGGGGACTGAGGAGAAATATGAGGCATGTCTATAACAGAAGAATCCTGAGAAGTACAGGGCTCAGAGGGGTTAAACGTTTTAGAAGCAATAAACAAAGTTTTAACCTTTAACTTTTTAGATTTTGACTGAAGCATATTAGACAAAAATGGAGAACAAAACTGTGCAAGAGGAACTACAACAACTTGTCCTCCATTGTTTAATAAATAAATGAATATTAAAATTAATTAAATATATAATTAATTAATCAATCATTATAGGCACCTATAACTGCTTAAGCAAAGACTGGAGTGTCTTAACCAAGCGGGTTTGGTACAGACCAGATATCTCCAACTATAGAGTAATTGTCAGTTTTAAGAAAAACAGCTTTGCTGATATATTGAATAAAACGCTGCTAGACCGCTTCTTGAATTAAAAGCTGAGCACTCGAAGCAGTCATACGGTTGAGACTGGAATGACTGAGACTGGAATGACTAAAACAGGAATGAAAACGAATACGCGTCTCGTGACCGCAATACTCAGAAAAATGGCGCGAAAAAGACTGTGGCGTCTATAAATTTAAAAAGATATAGCCTAACGATATACTTAAACGATAAACAACAAAAAACTGATATAATAAATTAATTGAAATCAGTAAATGTCCCATTAAATCCAGACAGCCTCTCCCATATATAAACTGCCCAAAGTTAAATAGATCCTGAAATAATATTATCTTAATTAAGTCCCCAAGGCTCAGCGTAAATAGGAGAAATAACTCCTTTCTTAGTGTCCTCATGTGTCCTGAATAATAAAGAAAGACACTTACCTTTAGGAGCCTCTGCTGTGGGGCAGAGAAAGCACTTCCAGGTCTGTCAAATTCATCCAGACATCTGACAGAGACCTGAGAAGAAAGGAAAGCAGTGTAAAACTAAACACTGAGTGGCATACATAGCTAAAATGAGGACAGTGACGTTTCCTGCGACATTTAACATCTACCAATGCTCTTACTAAGAGGTTTTCATGGATAAAGCATAACCCCAGTCCTGTCTTGAAAGGGAAACTATCCATTAAAGGACTTAAATATCTTCAAACACCATCTTCACCTCCTCCTAGTTACAGAGGCAAATAATGACTGGGGAAGTATGGGTAGTGGGAGGATGCTTGAGTTTTGGCTGGGG
Source organism: Bombina bombina (assembly GCF_027579735.1). NCBI lineage: Eukaryota > Metazoa > Chordata > Amphibia > Anura > Bombinatoridae > Bombina > Bombina bombina. The sequence goes on from NC_069503.1 coordinate 921,677,168, forward strand.
TGGTGGCCAGGAGGTGAATTTCCCAACAGTAACTGAATGGATTTGTGGACTCTCCATGCCATTGGAAAGAAAACCAATACATGCATAATAGATACACATCTATTTACTTTTTAAACACCAAAACTAATAAACACTGTAAAGTTACACTATTCATAACAAATATTTGATAATCAGTACTTTTAAATGTCTCACAATCACATTTCTTTTGCAAGATATGCCGAGCCCACAGGTTTCATCTTTACTTGTGGGATATTATCCTCCTGCTAACAGGAAGTGGCAAAGAGCACCACAGCAGAGCTGTTACATAGCTCCTCCCCTAACTCCTCTCCCCAGTCATTCTCTTTGCCTATGCTAGTAATAGGAAGGGTAAAGTGATAGTGGTGGATCCCTGGGCATAAGAAATTGTGACCCAGGGGTATCAACTGTGTAAAAGACCTCTATATCATGGGAGTAATTTGTCCTGTTCCAAAACTGGATCAGGGACAGGGGTTTTTACTCAAACCTTTTCGTGGTTCCCAAAAAAACAAAATTTATGCTTACCTGATAAATTTAGTTCTCTTGTGGTGTATCCAGTCCACGGATTCATCCATTACTTGTGGGATATTCTCCTTCCCAACAGGAAGCTGCAAGAGGATCACCCACAGCAGAGCTGTCTATATAGCTCCTCCCCTAACTGCCAACTCCAGTCATTCAACCGAAGACAAGCAAGAGAAAGGAGAAACTATAGGGTGCAGTGGTGACTGTAGTTTAAAAATAAAAATTACCTGCCTTAAAATGACAGGGCGGGCCGTGGACTGGATACACCACAAGAGAAATAAATTTATCAGGTAAGCATAAATTGTGTTTTCTCTTGTAAGGTGTATCCAGTCCACGGATCATCCATTACTTGTGGGATACCAATACCAAAGCTAAAGTACACGGATGAAGGGAGGGACAAGGCAGGAACTTAAATGGAAGGAACCACTGCCTGTAAAACCTTTCTCCCAAATATAGCCTCCGAAGAAGCAAAAGTATCAAATTTGTAAAATTTTGAAAAAGTATGAAGCAAAGACCAAGTCGCCGCCTTGCAAATCTGTTCAACAGAAGCCTCATTTTTAAAGGCCCAAGTGGAAGCCACAGCTCTAGTGGAATGAGCTGTAATCCTTTCAGGAGGCTGCTGTCCAGCAGTCTTATAGGCTAAGCGGATTAAGCTTCTTAGCGAAAAAGAAAAAGAGGTTGCCAAAGCCTTTTGACCTCTCCTCTGTCCAGAGTAGAGAACAAACAAAGCAGATGTTTGACAAAAATCTTTAGTAGCTTGTAAGTAAAACTTTAAAGCACAGACCACGTCCAGATTGTGTAACACAATGATGGAACCACAATCTCTTGATTGATATTCTTGTTAGATACCACCTTAGGTAAGAACCCAGGTTTGGTACGCAGGACTACCTTATCCGTATGAAAAATCAGATAAGGAGAATCACATTGTAAGGCAGATAGCTCAGAGACTCTACGAGCCAAGGAAATAGCTACCAAAAAAAAAAAAGAACTTTCCAAGATAAAAGTTTGATATCTATGGAATGAAGAGGTTCAAACGGAACTCCTTGAAGAACCTTAAGAACCAAGTTTAAGCTCCATGGTGGAGCAACAGGTTTAAACACAGGCTTGATTCAAACTAAAGCCTGACAAAATGCCTGAACGTCTGGAACATCTGCCAGACGCTAGTGCAAAAGAATAGACAGAGCAAAAATCTGTCCCTTTAAGAAACTAGCTGACAATCCTTTTTCCAAACCTTCTTGGAGAAAAGATAAAATCCTAGGAATCCTAACCTTACTCCATGAGTAACCCTTGGATTCACACCAATAAAGATATCTACGCCATACCTTATGGTAAATTTTCCTGGTGACAGGCTTTCGTGCCTGTATTAAGGTATCAATAACTGACTCGGAGAAGCCACGCTTTGATAAAATCAAGCATTCAATCTCCAGGCAGTCAGCCTCAGAGAAATTAGATTTGGATGGTTGAAAGGACCCTGAAGTAGAAGGTCCTGTCTCAGAGGCAGAGACCATGGTGGAAAGGATGACATGTCCACTAGATCTGCATACCAGGTCCTGGGTGGCCACGCAGGTGCTATCAGAATCACTGATGCTCTCTCCTGCTTGATCTTGGCAATCAGTCGAGGGAGCAGAGGAAACGGTGGAAACACATAAGCCAGGTTGAAAGACCAGGGCGCTGCTAGAGTATCTATCAGTGTCGCCTTGGGATCCCTGGACCTGGATCCGTAACACGGAAGCTTGGCGTTCTGGCGAGACGCCATGAGATCCAGTTCTGGTTTGCCCCAACGGAGAATCAGTTGTGCAAATACCTCCGGATGGAGTTCCCACTCTCCCGGATGAAAAGTCTGACGACTTAGAAAATCCGCCTCCCAGTGCTCTACACCTGGGATATGGATAGCTGATAGGTGGCAAGAGTGAATCTCTGCCCAGTGAATTATTTTTGAAACTTCTAACATCTCTAGGGAACTTCTTGTTCCCCCTCGATGGTTGATGTAAGCTACAGTCGTGATGTTGACCGACTGAAATCTGATGTACCTCAGAGTTGCTAACTGAGGCCAAACCTGAAGAGCCTTGAATATCGCTCTTAGTTCCAGAATATTTATTTATTGGAAGGAGAGACTCCTCCTGAGTCCACGATCCCTGAGCCTTCAGGGAGTTCCAGACTGCACCCCAACCTAGAAGGCTGGCATTTGTTGTTACAATAGTCCAATCTGGCCTGCGAAGGTCATACCTTTGGACAGATGGACCCGAGATAGCCACCAGGGAAGAGGATCCCTGGTCTCTTGGTCCAGATTCAGTTGAGGGGCCAAATCTGTGTAATCCCCACTCCATTGGCTGAGCCTGCATAGTTGCAGCGGTCTGAGATGTAAGCGTGCAAATGGCACTATTGTGAGTGGGGATAGAGAACACTTTTGCTTGTTCACTTTCCACCCATGCGACCTCAGAAATGCCAGTACTACGTCCGTATGAGACTTGGCAATTTGGAAGTTTGACGCCTGTATCAGGATGTCGTCTAAATAAGGGGCTACTGCTATGCCCCGCGGCCTTAGGACCGCCAAAAGCGACCCTAGAACCTTTGTAAAGATTCTTGGGGCTGTAGCTAATCCAAAGGGAAAAGCTACAACTGGTAATGCCTGTCTTGAAAGGCAAACCTGAGAAACCGATGATGATCTTTGTGTATCGGAATGTGAAGATAAGCATCCTTTAGATCCACTGTAGTCATATATTGACCCTCCTGGATCAGTGGTAGGATGGTACGAATAGTTTCCATCTTGAACGACGGAACTTTGAGGAATTTGTTTAAGATCTTTAGATCCAAAATCAGTCTGAAGGTTCCCTCTTTTTTGGGAACCACAAACAGATTTGAGTAAAAACCCTGTTCCTGTTCCTCCTTTGGAACTGGATGGATCACTCCCATAACTAGGAGGTCTCGTACACAGTGTAAGAATGCCTCACTCTTTATCTGGTTTGCAGATAATTGTGAAAGGGGAAATCTCCCTTTTGGGGGGGGGGGGAGCTTTAAAGTCCAGAAGATAGCCCTGGGATATAATTTCCAACGCCCAGGGATCCTGAACATCTCTTGCCCACGCCTGGGCGAAGAGTGAAAGTCTGCCCCCTACTAGATCCGTTACCGGATAGGGGGTCGTTCCTTCATGCTATCTTAGAGGCAGCAGCAGGCTTTTTGACCTGCTTACCTTTTTTCCAGGTCTGGTTTGGTCTCCAGACCGTCTTGGATTGAGCAAAAGTTCCCTCTTGTTTATTATTAGAGGAAGTTGATGCCGCACCTGCCTTGAAGTTTCGAAAGGCACGAAAATTAGACTGTTTGGCCCTAGATTTGGACCTGTCCTGAGGAAGGGCACAACCTTTTCCTCCCGTGATATCAGCAATAATCTCCTTCAAACCAGGCCCAAATAGGGTCTGCCCCTTGAAGGGAATGTTAAGTAGCTTAGATTTTAAAGTCACGTCAGCTGACCATGATTTAAGCCATATCGCTCTGCGCGCCTGTATAGCAAAACCAGAATTCTTAGCCGTTTGTTTATTCAAATGAACAATGTCATCAGAAATAAAATAATTGGCTAGCTTAAGTGCTCTAAGTTTGCCAAGTATGTCATCCAATGGAGTCTCTACCTGTAAAGCCTCTTCCAGAGACTCAAACCAGTACGCCGCAGCAGCAGTGACAGGGGCAATGCATACAATGGGCTGTAGGATAAAACCTTGTTGAATAAATATTTTCTTAAGGTAACCTCTAATTTTTTATCCATTGGCTCTAAAAAAGCACAACTGTCCTCGACAGGGATAGTAGTACGCTTTGCTAGAGTAGAAACTGCTCCCTCCACCTTAGGGACTGTCTGCCATAAGTCCCGTGTGGTGGCGTCTATTGGAAAACATTTTTCTAAAAATAAGAGGGGAAGAGAACGGCACACCTGTTCTATCCCATTCCTTATTAATAATTTCTGTAAACCTTTTAGGTATTGGAAAAACATCAGTACACACCGGCACTGCAAAGCATTTATCCAGTCTACAAAATTTCTCTGGCACTGCAATGGTATCACAGTCATTCAGAGCAGCTAAAACCTCCCTAAGTAACACGCGGAGGTGTTCAAGCTTAAATTTAAATGTAGAAATATTAGAATCAGGTATCTTTCCTGAGTCATTAACATCACCCATTGACTGAAGCTCTCCTTCCTCAGCTTCTGCATATTGTGAGGCAGTATCAGACATGTTTCTTAAAGCGTCAGTATGCTCTGCATTTTGTCTCACCCCAGAGCTATCTCGCTAACCTCTAAGTTCAGGTAGTCTGGCTAATACCGCTGACAGTGTATTATCCATGACTGCCGCCATGTCTTGTAAAGTAAACGCTATGGGCGCCCTAGATGTACTTGGCGCCATTTGAGCGCGAGTCCCTTGGGCGGTAGTCAAAGGGTCTGACACGTGGGGAGAGTTAGTCGGCATAACTTTCCCCTCGTCAGATTCCTCTGGTGATAATTTTTTTAAAAACAGAATATGATCTTTATTGCATAAAATGAAATCAGTACATTTGGTACACATTCTAAGAGGGGGTTCCACCATGGCTTTTAAACATAATGAACAAGGAGTTTCTTCTATGTCAGACATGTTTATACAGACTAGCAATGAGACTAGCAAGCTTGGAAAACACTTTAAATCAAGTTAACAAGCAAATATAAAAAACGGTACTGTGCCTTTAAGAGAAACAAATTTTGTCAGAATTTGAAAAACAGTGAAAAAATGCAGTAAATCAAACGAAATTTTTACAGTGTATGTAATAGGCTAGCAGAGCATTTCATCCACTTGCAAATGGATGATTAACCCCTTAGTTCAAAAAACTGATCCAAAAAACGAAATAGACTTTTTTTTTTGGTTTGTTTTTTACAGTCACAACCAACTGCCACAGCAAGCTGTGGTCCTACCTTCCCCAATAAACAACTTTGGAAAGCCTTTGAGCCCTTTAGAGATGTCCTATAGCATACAGGGGACTCCTGAGGGAAGCTGGATGTCACAGTTTGTAATTTTAACTGCACCAACTGTAACTTTTATACTATAACAGTGGAAAGCCTCAGTAAAACTGTTTCTAGTCAAAATTTAAGCCAGCCATGTGGAAAAAACTAGGCCCCAATAAAGTTTTATCACCAATGCATATATAAAAACGATTAAACATGCCAGCAAACGTTTATATTGCAATATCATAAGGGTATTATCCCTGGGAGTAAGCATGATATCAGTCGTTATTAAATCACTGTATTCAGGCTTAACTTACATTAATCCGGTATCAGCAGCATTTTCTAGTGTTTTCCATCTCTAGAAAAAATTATAACTGCACATACCTGATAGCAGAATAAACTGCACGCCATTCTCTCGCTGAAGTTACCTCATCTGTGTAATCCCCTCAGACATATGTGAGAATAGCAATGGATCTTAGTTACAACCTGCTAAGATCATAGAAACCTCAGGCAGATTCTTCTTCTATTTACTGCCTGAGATAAAATAGCACAACTCCGGTATTATTTAAAAATAACAAACTTTTGATTGAAGAAAATAAACTAACTATATTTAACCACTCTCTCCTACAACATCCTAGCTTGTTGAGAGTTGCAAGAGAATGACTGGCTATGACAGTTAGGGGAGGAGCTATATTACAGCTCTGCTGTGGGTGTCCTCTTGCAACTTCCTGTTGGGAATGAGAATATCCCACAAGTAATGGATGATCCGTGGACTGGATACACCTTACAAGAGAAAGTATCAAATTTGTAGAATTTAGAAAAAGTATGAAGCGAAGACCAAGTCGCCGCCTTACAAATCTGTTCAACAGAAGCCTCATTTTTAAAAGCCCATGTGGAAGCCACCGCTCTAGTGGAATGAGCTGTAATTCTTTCAGGAGGCTGCTGGCCAGCAGTCTCATAAGCTAAGCGGATTATACTTCTTAACCAAAAGGAAAGAGAAGTTGCTGAAGCCTTTTGGCCTTTCCTCTGTCCAGAGTAGAAAACAAACAATGCAGATGTTTGATGAAAAACATAATTTATGTAAGAACTTACCTGATAAATTCATTTCTTTCATATTAGCAAGAGTCCATGAGCTAGTGACGTATGGGATATACATTCCTACCAGGAGGGGCAAAGTTTCCCAAACCTCAAAATGCCTACAAATACACCCCTCACCACACCCACAATTCAGTTTAACGAATAGCCAAGAAGTGGGGTGATAAGAAAAAAAGTGCGAAAGCATATAAAATAAGGAATTGGAATAATTGTGCTTTATACAAAATCATAACCACCACAAAAAAAGGGCGGGCCTCATGGACTCTTGCTAATATGAAAGAAATGAATTTATCAGGTAAGTTCTTACATAAATTATGTTTTCTTTCATGTAATTAGCAAGAGTCCATGAGCTAGTGACGTATGGGATAATGACTACCCAAGAAGTGGATCTTTCCACACAAGAGTCACTAGAGAGGGAGGGATAAAATAAAGACAGCCAATTCCTGCTGAAAATAATCCACACCCAAAATAAAGTTTAACGAAAAACATAAGCAGAAGATTCAAACTGAAACCGCTGCCTGAAGTACTTTTCTACCAAAAACTGCTTCAGAAGAAGAAAATACATCAAAATGGTAGAATTTAGTAAAAGTATGCAAAGAGGACCAAGTCGCTGCTTTGCAGATCTGGTCAACCGAAGCTTCATTCCTAAACGCCCAGGAAGTAGAAACTGACCTAGTAGAATGAGCTGTAATTCTCTGAGGCGGAGTTTTACCCGACTCAACATAGGCAAGATGAATTAAAGATTTCAACCAAGATGCCAAAGAAATGGCAGAAGCTTTCTGGCCTTTTCTAGAACCGGAAAAGATAACAAATAGACTAGAAGTCTTACGAAAAGATTTCGTAGCTTCAACATAATATTTCAAAGCTCTAACAACATCCAAAGAATGCAACAATTTCTCCTTAGAATTCTTAGGATTAGGACATAATGAAGGAACCACAATTTCTCTACTAATGTTGTTGGAATTCACAACTTTAGGTAAAAATTCAAAAGAAGTTCGCAACACCGCCTTATCCTGATGAAAAATCAGAAAAGGAGACTCACAAGAAAGAGCAGATAATTCAGAAACTCTTCTGGCAGAAGAGATGGCCAAAAGGAACAAAACTTTCCAAGAAAGTAATTTAATGTCCAATGAATGCATAGGTTCAAACGGAGGAGCTTGAAGAGCTCCCAGAACCAAATTCAAACTCCAAGGAGGAGAAATTGACTTAATGACAGGTTTTATACGAACCAAAGCTTGTACAAAACAATGAATATCAGGAAGAATAGCAATCTTTCTGTGAAAAAGAACAGAAAGAGCAGAGATTTGTCCTTTCAAAGAACTTGCGGACAAACCCTTATCTAAACCATCCTGAAGGAACTGTAAAATTCTCGGTATTCTAAAAGAATGCCAGGAAAAATGATGAGAAAGACACCAAGAAATATAAGTCTTCCAGACTCTATAATATATCTCTCGAGATACAGATTTACGAGCCTGTAACATAGTATTAATCACAGAGTCAGAGAAACCTCTTTGACCAAGAATCAAGCGTTCAATCTCCATACCTTTAAATTTAAGGATTTCAGATCCTGATGGAAAAAAGGACCTTGTGACAGAAGGTCTGGTCTTAACGGAAGAGTCCACGGTTGGCAAGAGGCCATCCGGACAAGATCCGCATACCAAAACCTGTGAGGCCATGCCGGAGCTACCAGCAGAACAAACGAGCATTCCTTCAGAATCTTGGAGATTACTCTTGGAAGAAGAACTAGAGGCGGAAAGATATAGGCAGGAAGATACTTCCAAGGAAGTGATAATGCATCCACTGCCTCCGCCTGAGGATCCCGGGATCTGGACAGATACCTGGGAAGTTTCTTGTTTAGATGGGACGCCATCAGATCTATTTCTGGAAGTTCCCACATTTGAACAATCTGAAGAAATACCTTTGGGTGAAGAGACCATTCGCCCGGATGCAACGTTTGGCGACTGAGATAATCCGCTTCCCAATTGTCTACACCTGGAATATGAACCGCAGAGATTAGACAGGAGCTGGATTCCGCCCAAACCAAAATTTGAGATACTTCTTTCATAGCCAGAGGACTGTGAGTCCCTCCTTGATGATTGATGTATGCCACAGTTGTGACATTGTCTGTCTGAAAACAAATGAACGATTCTCTCTTCAGAAGAGGCCAAAACTGAAGAGCTCTGAAAATTGCACGGAGTTCCAAAATATTGATCGGTAATCTCACCTCCTGAGATTCCCAAACTCCTTGTGCCGTCAGAGATCCCCACACAGCTCCCCAACCTGTGAGACTTGCATCTGTTGAAATTACAGTCCAGGTCGGAAGCACAAAAGAAGCCCCCTGAATTAAACGATGGTGATCTGTCCACCATGTTAGAGAGTGTCGAACAATCGGTTTTAAAGATATTAATTGAGATATCTTCGTGTAATCCTTGCACCATTGCTTCAGCATACAGAGCTGAAGAGGTCGCATGTGAAAACGAGCAAAGGGGATCGCGTCCGATGCAGCAGTCATAAGACCTAGAATTTCCATGCATAAGGCTACCGAAGGGAATGATTGTGACTGAAGGTTTCGACAAGCTGTAATCAATTTTAAACGTCTCTTGTCTGTTAAAGACAGAGTCATGGACACTGAATCCATCTGGAAACCCAGAAAGGTTACCTTTGTCTGAGGAATCAAAGAACTTTTTGGTAAATTGATCCTCCAACCATGATCTTGAAGAAACAACACAAGTCGATTCGTATGAGATTCTGCTAAATGTAAAGACTGAGCAAGTACCAAGATATCGTCCAAATAAGGAAATACCACAATACCCTGTTCTCTGATTACAGACAGCAGGGCACCGAAAACCTTTGTAAAAATTCTTGGAGCTGTAGCTAGGCCAAACGGCAGAGCCACAAACTGGTAATGCTTGTCTAGGAAAGAGAATCTCAGAAACTGATAGTGATCTGGATGAATCGGAATATGCAGATATGCATCCTGTAAATCTATTGTGGACATATAATTCCCTTGCTGAACAAAAGGTAAGATAGTCCTTACAGTTACCATCTTGAACGTTGGTATCCTTACATAACGATTCAATATTTTTAGATCCAGAACTGGTCTGAAGGAATTCTCCTTCTTTGGTACAATGAAAAGATTTGAATAAAACCCCATCCCCTGTTCCGGAACTGGAACTGGCATAATTACTCCAGTCAACTCTAGATCTGAAACACATTTCAGAAATGCTTGAGCTTTTACTGGATTTGCTGGGACACGGGAAAGAAAAAATCTCTTTGCAGGAGGTCTCAACTTGAAACCAATTCTGTACCCTTCTGAAACAATGCTCTGAATCCAAAGATTGTGAACAGAATTGATCCAAATTTCCTTGAAAAAACGTAACCTGCCCCCTACCAGCTGAGCTGGAATGAGGGCCGCACCTTCATGTGGACTTAGAAGCAGGCTTTGCCTTTCTAGCTGGCTTGGATTTATTCCAGACTGGAGATGGTCTCCAAACTGAAACTGCTCCTGAGGATGAAGGATCAGGCTTTTGTTCTTTGTTGAAACGAAAGGAACGAAAACGATTATTAGCCCTGTTTTTACCTTTAGATTTTTTATCCTGTGGTAAAAAAGTTCCTTTCCCACCAGTAACAGTTGAAATAATGGAATCCAACTGAGAACCAAATAATTTGTTACCCTGGAAAGAAATGGAAAGTAAAGTTGATTTAGAAGCCATATCAGCATTCCAAGTTTTAAGCCATAAAGCTCTTCTAGCTAAAATAGCTAGAGACATAAACCTGACATCAACTCTGATAATATCAAAAATGGCATCACAGATAAAATTATTAGCATGCTGAAGAAGAATAATAATATCATGAGAATCACGATGTGTTACTTGTTGCGCTAAAGTTTCCAACCAAAAAGTTGAAGCTGCAGCAACATCAGCCAAAGATATAGCAGGTCTAAGAAGATTACCTGAACACAGATAAGCTTTTCTTAGAAAGGACTCCATTTTCCTATCTAGAGGATCCTTAAACGAAGTACCATCTGACGTAGGAATAGTAGTACGTTTAGCAAGGGTAGAAATAGCCCCATCAACTTTAGGGATCTTGTCCCAAAATTCTAATCTGTCAGGCGGCACAGGATATAATTGCTTAAAACGTTTAGAAGGAGTAAATGAATTACCCAAATTATCCCATTCTTTGGAAATTACTGCAGAAATAGCATCAGGGACAGGAAAAACTTCTGGAATAACTACAGGAGTTTTAAAAACCTTATTTAAACGTTTAGATTTAGTATCAAGAGGACCAGAATCCTCTATTTCTAAAGCAATTAGGACTTCTTTAAGCAAAGAACGAATAAATTCCATTTTAAATAAATATGAAGATTTATCAGCATCAACCTCTGAGACAGAATCCTCTGAACCAGAGGAATCATCAGAATCAGAATGATGATGTTCAGTTAAAAATTCATCTGTAGGGAGAGAAGTTTTAAAAGATTTTTTATGTTTACTAGAAGGAGAAATAACAGACATAGCCTTCTTTATGGATTCAGAAACAAAATCTCTTATATTATCAGGAACATTCTGCACCTTAGATGTTGAAGGAACTGCAACAGGCAATGGTACTTTACTAAAGGAAATATTATCTGCTTTAACAAGTTTGTCATGACAATCAATACAAACAACAGCTGGAGAAATAGCTACCAAAAGTTTACAGCAGATACACTTAGCTTTGGTAGATTCAGCACTTGACAGCGATTTTCCTGTAGTATCTTCTGACTCAGATGCAACGTGAGACATCTTGCAATATGTAAGAGAAAAAACAACATATATATAAAGCAAAATTGATCAAATTCCTTAAATGACAGTTTCAGGAATGGGAAAAAATGCCAAAGAACAAGCTTCTAGCAACCAGAAGCAATAAAAAATGAGACTTAAATAATGTGGAGACAAGAGTGACGCCCATATTTTTTCGCGCCAAATAAGACGCCCACATTATTTGGCGCCTAAATGCTTTTTGGCGCCAAAAATGACGCCACATCCGGAACGCCGACATTTTTGGCGCAAAATAACGTCAAAAAAATGACGCAACTTCCGGCGACACGTATGACGCCGGAAACGGAAATAGAATTTTTGCGCCAAAAAAGTCCGCGCCAAAAATGACGCAATAAAATGAAGCATTTTCAGCCCCCGCGAGCCTAACAGCCCACAGGGAAAAAGTCAAATTTAAGGTAAGAAAAATGTTAAATTAAAATGCATTATCCCAAATATGAAACTGACTGTCTGAAAAATAAGGAAAGTTGAACATTCTGAGTCAAGGCAAATAAATGTTTGAATACATATATTTAGAACTTTATAAACAAAGTGCCCAACCATAGCTAGGAGTGTCACAAAAAATAAGATTTACTTACCCCAGGACACTCATCTACATATAGTAGATAGCCAAACCAGTACTGAAACGAGAATCAGCAGAGGTAATGGTATATATAAGAGTATATCGTCGATCTGAAAAGGGAGGTAAGAGATGAATCTCTACGACCGATAACAGAGAACCTATGAAATAGACCCCTTAGAAGGAGATCACTGCATTCAAATAGGCAATACTCCTCACATCCCTCTGACATTCACTGCACGCTGAGAGGAAAACCGGGCTCCAACTTGCTGCGGAGCGCATATCAACGTAGAATCTAGCACAAACTTACTTCACCACCTCCATCGGAGGCAAAGTTTGTAAAACTGAATTGTGGGTGTGGTGAGGGGTGTATTTGTAGGCATTTTGAGGTTTGGGAAACTTTGCCCCTCCTGGTAGGAATGTATATCCCATACGTCACTAGCTCATGGACTCTTGCTAATTACATGAAAGAAATCTTTAGTAGCTTGTAAATAAAACTTTAAAGCACGAACCATGTCAAGATTGTGTAATAGACGTTCCTTCTTTGAAGAAGGATTAGGACACAGTGACGGAACAACAATCTCCTGATTGATATTCTTATTAGATACCACTTTAGGAAGAAACCCAGGTTTGGTACGCAAAACTACCTTATCTGCATGGAAGATCAGATAAGGGGAATCACACTGCAAGGCAGATAACTCTGAAACTCTTCGAGCCGAAGAGATAGCTACTAGGAACAGAACTTTCCAAGATAAAAGCTTGATATCTATGGAATGCAGAGGTTCAAACGGAACCCCTTTAAGAACTAAATTTAAACTCCATGGCAGAGCAACAGGTTTAAACACAGGCTTGATTCTAAAGCCTGACAAAACGCCTGAACGTCTGGAACATCCGCCAGACGCTTGTGCAAAAGAATAGACAGAGCAGAAATCTGTCCCTTTAAGGAACTAGCTGACAATCCCTTCTCCAATCCTTTTTGGAGAAAAGATAATATCCTGGGAATCCTGACTTTACTCCATGAGTAACCCTTGGATTCACACCAATGAAGATATTTACACCATATCTTATGATAGATTTTCCTGGTGACAGGCTTTCGAGCCTGAATTAAGGTATCAATGACCGATACGGAGAAACCACGTTTTGATAAAATCAAGCGTTCAATCTCCAAGCAGTCAGACGCAGAGAAATTACATTTGGATGGTTGAAAGGACCCTGAAGTAGAAGGTCCTGCCTCAGCGGTAGAGTCCATGGTAGAAGGGATGACATGTCCACCAGATCTGCATACCAAGTCCTGCGTGGCCACGCAGGTGCTATCAAAATCACCGAAGCTCTCTCCTGCTTGATTTTGTCAATCAGACGAGGGAGCAGAGGAAACGGTGGAAACACATAAGCCAGGTTGAAAGACCAAGGCGCTGCTAGAGCATCTATCAGCGCTGCCTTGGGATCCCTGGACCCGTAACAAGGAAGCTTGGCGTTCTGACGAGACGCCAAGAGATCCAGTTCTGGTTTGCCCCAAAGTTGAATCAACTGTGCAAACACCTCCGGATGGAGTTCCCACTCCCCCGGATGAAAAGTCTGTCGACTTAGAATATCCGCCTCCCAGTTCTCTACTCCTGGGATATGGATAGCTGATAGATGGCAAGAGTGAACCTCTGCCCATAGAATTATTTTTGAAACCTCCAACATTGCTAGGGAACTCCTTGTTCCCCCTTGATGGTTGATGTAGGCTACAGTCGTGATGTTGTCCGACTGAAATCTAATGAACCTGACCGCAGCTAGCTGAGGCCAAGCCTGAAGAGCATTGAATATCGCTCTTAGTTCCAGAATGTTTATCGGAAGGAGTGTCTCCTCCTGAGTCCACAAGCCCTGAGCCTTCAGGGAGTTCCAGACTGCACCCCAGCCCAGAAGGCTGGCATCTGTCGTTACTATTGTCCAATCTAGCCTGCGGAAGGTCATACCCTTGGACAGATGGACCCGAGATAACCACCAGAGAAGAGAATCCCTGGTCTCTTGATCCAGATTTAGTAGAGGGGACAAATCTGTGTAAAGCCATGGAGTCTGAATTTAGTTCTTAATGTTCTTCAAGGGTTTCCGTTTGAACCCATGCATTTTATAGATATTAAGCTGTTATCTTGGAAAGTGTTGTTTTTAGTTGCCATCTCTTCTGCTCAAAGAGTTTCTGAGCTTTCTGCATTACAATGTGATTCGCCTTATCTTATCTTTCATTCTGATAAGGTGGTTTTGCGTACTAAACCTGGATTTTTTCCTAAGGTTGTTTCAAATAAGAATATTAATCAGGAAATTGTTCTTTCCTTGTGTCCTAATCCTTCTTCTAAAAAGGAACGTCTGTTACATAACTTGGACGTGGTTCGTGCCTTGAAGTTTTACTTACAAGCGACCAAGGATTTCCTTCAAACATCTTCTCTATTCATTGTTTATTCTGGAAAGTGTAGGGGTCAAAAAGCTACAGCTACCTCTCTTTCTTTTTGGCTGAAAAGCATCATCCGCCTGGCATACGAGACTGCTGGACAGCAGCCTCCTGAAAAGATTACGGCTCATTCTACTAGAGCTGTGGCTTCCACATGGGCTTTTAAAAACGATGCTTCTGTTGAACAGATTTGTAAGGCTGCGACTTGGTCCTCCCTTCATACTTTTTACAAATTTTACAAATTTGATACTTTTGCTTCTTCTGAGGCTATTTTTGGGAAAAAGGTTCTGCAAGCAGTGGTGCCTTCCATTTAGGTTCCGGTCTTGTCCCTCCCTTTCATCCGTGTCCTAAAGCTTTGGTATTGGTATCCCACAAGTAAGGATGAAACCCGTGGACTCGGCATATCTTGTAAAAGAAAAGGAAATTTATGCTTACCTGATAAATTAATTTCTTTTACGATATGCCGAGTCCACGGCCCACCCTGTTATTTTAAGACAAGATTTATTTTATTTTTCAAAACTTCAGTCACCTCTGCACCTTTTAGCTTTTCCTTTCTCTTCCTATATCTCCGGTCGAATGACTGGGGGGGAGGAGCTATGTAACAGCTCTGCTGTGGTGCTCTTTGCCACTTCCTGTTAGCAGGAGGTTAATATCCCACAAGTAAGGATGAAACCCGTGGACTCTGCATATCGTAAAATAAATTAATTTATCAGGTAAGCATAAATTTCCTTTTTTTATTGTTTATCGGCACTGCAAACACATTATCGAATTGTCAAAAAATGTCCCATAAATAACATGGACAAATTCTGTTCAAAGCGATCAAAAAACTCAAAATCATAATACTATTTCTCACATATTGAATTTAACAACTAATGGGACTTGATAAGGTCCTAACATGATATTTTTAGCATGATCCCAAGTGTCCCAACATATTTTTGAATGGAACATTGGTTGTGGGCATGGTCAAAACACAATTAAGTTAGCCATCAACACCACATTGCACTTTGACAATGGTCAGTGTGTGATCTTTTTGAGTCTTGCTATTTTAGATACTAGAACATGTGGCCCCTTTCTTCTGCAAGACACTAATTCCCTGTACAGTTCTTCTTGTTTCTAAGCCAAAATTTCACAAAACCTAGAAACACTTTCTGCTCAATTAAAGGATTAGAAAAGTCAACATAAAAAATGTTTTTAACACACACAACGTTCCTATATGATAAAGTAATAAATGTGAATTTACTATTTCACAAAACCAAAGCCTCTAAGACTGTTTAAAACTTCATTTCTTATATGGTTATGACGTCTGAATTGCCAGCCCACGAGAAAGGGCTGTCCGACTTGGTCACTAAAACACCCATCCATTTGCAATATATTAGCATAGATTTACTCCCTTTAACGCATGTGCAACTGTTTTGGAGATCTAACGCATGGGCACAGCAATTCCTGAAGAATTTTGCCAGGTTTTCTGAAAACTGACAGGGAACTCCTGATCTGAATGCGCATGCATTTGATTACAGCACAATAGAGCACATGCGTGGCCTGTTGTGTTATACCCGTAACTACAGAGAAAGGGAGAATGCAGGTTGCCCACTGTGATTGGCTAATGCAAATTAGCCTTACAGTGGGTTTGGAAATCCACCTAATGTCAGATAAACCAAAAACTTGATATCCGCCAAAAATATCATCAACATTGTGATAAACACCACTATTTTTAAATAGCAAGATAAACAAATTCAATATAAAAATGTATGTATATCTTTAATGTGAGGCCAAGTTCACAAGTCTCACATTGTCTACTAGGTTGCCAACTTTAATAATATTTACTTACCCTCTGATCTTCCTCTTTTGTCCATGGACCTTTAATAAGCTCAGGATTTAAAACTTTCTGCCATCGATGCTGGCACTGAATATCTGAACGACTCTTTAAAAAAATAAATACATAATAAAAGGAACTTTTATTTGATCCTAATACAAGTAAATCAAGAACAAAATATAGCAATATTGTTTCATAAAAGCATCTATACATCACACAGGTACAAATTCCCAAATTCAGAATTCCAAAATTCAAATTCTAATTAATATTTTTTTAAATAAAATTCTTACAATATATTAGGCAAAAATATCCTTATCATATGAGCATCAATATACAAATTCATGCATACAAATAAATAAGAAAAAACAGCAAACAAATAGCAACAAATAACCCTGCTTAAAATCCTGAACACTTTATGGAGTAGCGTTTAATGCTCTTCATGACCCCATTTCATACATTTCACCAGTTCTGTGGATATTTAGTTCACAGAAAGTATACTTATCGATTTTGGTTAATGCACACAAGCATTCAGCATGTCTGAGATTAAAAATGCTAGAAAAGACACCTTGGTAGTCAGACCCTTGTTTCCAAAATGTTCAGCGTGTCATGTGATGTAAAGGTAGGAGATCTGATTGGTGATCCGAAGCAGCCAATAAGAAAGCCAAAGGATTATATTAAAAAATGACTGCAGCGCCTGCTGCACTCAATGTCTAAAGAATATATTATGCAGATTAGCGATATGGATAATATCACAGACCACCGTATAAAAAACATCCAGCATTACCGGCCCATCTTAGCTCACGAGAGGTATACCGGACTTACATACCGCATGTGAATAGGTATTAAAGGTCACTCCTCCACTGATAGTGAAATCTCATAACTCCACACATGACTGCTGCTCCTGCTGCACACTAGTTCTAAGAAGTACACAAGGCAGGTCAGCAAATACAAATGATTTCACGAATTGCCATGTAGTAACATTCAGCTGTACCGGCCCTTTAGACTTGCACAGGATAAATCTCAATCACATTATATATATATATATATATATATATATATATATATATATATATATATATATATATATATATATATATATATATATATATATATATATATATATATATATATATATATATATATATATATATACACACACACACACACACACACACACACACAGGTAGCCCTCAGTTTACGCCGGGGTTAGGTTCCAGAAGGAATGGTTGTAAATTGAAACCGTTGTAAATTGAAACCCAGTTTATAATTTCTAAGTCAATGGGAAGTGATGGAGTTAGGTTCCAGGCCCCTCTCAAAATTGTCATAAGTAACACCTAATACATTATTTTTAAAGCTTTGGTCTAGTTATATTGATTCATTTTAGCTTGCTTGGCTTGCATATCTTTGCTGCAACACAAGCGGACAGCTCCACCTACTGGTTATTTTAATCAATGCACTGCTTCTCAATGCTTTTCAATAGCAGTCACATGACTGAAAAAGGAAAATTATGCTTAACTGATAAATTTATTTTTTTTACAATGTGACGAGTCCACAGATTTCATCCTTACTTATGGGATATCGCCTCCTGGTCAGCAGGAGGAGGCAAAGAGCTCCACAGCAGAGCTGCATAAATAGCTCCTCCCTTCCCCCTCAACCCAGTCATTCGACCGAAGTTAGGAAGAGAAAGGAAGAGCCAATGAGCAGAGGTCACTGAAGTTTAACAAAAATAAAAACCTGTCTTCTGAAAAAACTACAGGAAGGGCCTTGGACTCGTCATATCGTAAAAGAAATAAATTTATCAGGTAAGCATAAATTTCCTTTTCTTTTACAAAATATAACGAGACCACGGATTTCATCCTTACTTATGGGATACAATACCAAAGCTATAGGACACGGATGAAAGGGAGGGACAAGACAGGAACCTAAACAGAAGGCACCACTGCTTGAAGAACCTTTCTCCCAAAAACAGCCTCGGACGAGGCAAAAGTATCAAATTTGTAAAATTTGGAAAAAGTGTGAAGAGACGACCAAGTTGCAGCCTTGCAAATCTGTTCAACAGAAGCATCATTTTTAAATGCCCATGAGGAAGCCACAGCCTTGGTAGAATGAGCCGTAATTCTTTCAGGAGGCTGCTGTCCAGCAGTCTCATATGCAAAACGAATTATACTCTTCAGCCAAAAAGAAAGAGGTAGCCGTAGCTTTCTGACCCCTACGTTTCCCAGAAAAAAACAACAAATAATGAAGATGATTGATGAAAATCCTTAGTCGCCTGTAAGTAGAACTTCAAGGCACGGACTACGTCCAAATTATGTAACAGACGCTCCTTCTGTTACATAATTTGGACGTAGAAAGGAAAGAACCATGTCGGTATGAGACTTTGTCAGTTGATAAGACAACGCCTGGATCAGAATATCGTCCAGATAAGGCACCACTGCAATGCCCCAAGGTCTGAGAACCGCCAGCAGAGACCCTAGAACCTTCGTGAAGATCCTGGGTGCCGTGGCCAGCCCGAAAGGGAGAGCCACAAACTGAAAATGTTTGTCCAGGAAGGCAAACCTTAGAAACTGGTGATGATCCTTCTGGATAGGAATATGAAGATATGCATCCTTTAAGTCCACGGTAGTCATATATTGGCCCTCCTGGATTAATGGAAGAATTGTCCGAATAGTCTCCATCTTGAAGGATGGAACTCTGAGAAACTTGTTTAGACTCTTGAGATCTAAAATGGGTCGGAACATTCCCTCTTTTTTGGGAACCACGAAAAGGTTTGAGTAAAACCCCTGCCCCTGTTCCTGTTTTTGAACGGGACAAATTACTCCCATAGTGGAGAGGTCTTTTACACAACGTAAGAACGCCTCTCTTTTTATCTGGTCTACAGACAATCGTGAAAGAAGAAACCTTCCCCTTGGGAAGAATTTTTGAACTCCAACTGATACCCCTGAGACACGATTTCTAGTGTCCAGGCATCCTGAACGTCTCGCATCCAAGCCTGGACAAGTCTGCCCCCTACAAGACCCGGTCCCGGATCAGGGGCCACCCCTTCATGCTGTCTTGGGGCAGCAGCGGGTTTCTTGGGTTGTTTACCCTTGTTCCAAGCCTGGTTGGGTCTCCAGGCGGGTTTGGATTGTGAAAAGAACTATTAAAATGTGAAGCAAAATGGATTTACAGATTGAACACTTTGAGCCCAAATGGACTTAATGCCCACTTGAATTTCTCTGTATTTTTCTGAGCTATAAATGACTGGTTGTTTCTTTGTTTTTGTTTTTTCTTTTCTTTTCTTTCCTATAGGGCAGCAATGCTGCGGCGGACGATGTCCTCTTACACTACTATCTCAACACTAGCTCATGGCTTCTTTGTTATATATTCTGCATTTTTTGTTTCCTTGTACTCAGCTCTTCTGTTCCTTTTTACGTTTTTATGTTTGTTTTTTGTTTATTCTATTCTTCTAACCGTATGATTGACTCTATGTGATTTCCTCCTTCAGTGCTGTCTGTGTGAACCCTTGCGGTATGTGTACCATATCACCATTCTGGTTATCCTTTGTATTGTGCTTGGCATAATTAATCTTTCTCACATATGTATATATTGTCATCTGCTGACGTATCAATATTCTGAGTTATGCGCCAATTGGGGCTTTTTCTATATAAGTTTAGAGTATTTTGTAGTCCGCTAGGGCAGTTGTTTCTGTCCCCTTTGGACGTGATACACAGTTGTGGGCGTTTGTATAGATGTCATTCCTAGCAGGGTTACTTGTATTTGAATATATGTGCCATACGTGGCCATTATTACTTTGGTTCTAATGTTAGCTCTTCTGCTTGGATACGTATGTTGTCCCCCTTTAGACCTCATAATTAGGGTCTGACTCTTTGCATATACGTTTATGTCTAACAAGGCTTCCACATCTAAGTTCAGATGTGTGGCCCTTTGCCCTTGGACATACGGATGTTGGATTCAGGTATTACTCCTGGTGGCTTCTTATCATTGTTTGGTATGCGTGCCCTTTCAGGTCATACCGGCCGTTTGGTGTATGAATCCCCATATCTATGCTGGCCTCAATTGCGGCTTCTATCTAAATAATGCTCCATGCAGCACCACCGTTATGTTAGTTAACTTCTGCCTTCTTAGACACACACGCGCCCACTGCTTTGAGTGGTGTGTGTGAGTTCGGCTGTTGGCAGTGCTCCCATTGCGGCTACTGGGCATGTTTGCAGCTGGACGTAGAGTGACACTTTGTCTCACATGTTTATTTGCCTTTACGCTATGTGTCTGTATATGCTTACTATGTGTTTTCACACGTTTATCACAGGGAGCTGTGCCCCGCTCCCCTACAATATCTGTTATTAGGTGATTTACTTCTCTCTAAACAACAGTCTGGTTGCCATAACTATGGGAGGTGTTGGCCGAGCTCATCCTATCATTGACTGATTGCCTCTCTGGCCCCCCCCCCCTATTTAAGGCGTTGCCCTGCACCTACCTCCACTCGTCTATTTTGGATCTATGATCATTGCCGCTCGGCAGTTCAAAGGTATTGTAACGCTCTTATTAGCACATTTACTTTGCATCATATGTCTCAGATCTTTTTTCCACTACTTGGTTTGTAACAGCTTGACAAGTTTTATATAACTTTATGGGCTACTAGCATGTACCGCGTATTAACGGGTTACGTGTAGTTTGGCGCTGTGTGTATACTGGTACCTTTACTTTTACTATCCACGCATGCTTATCTATAGACTTTCGTTTTGATGCCCTGGTATGTGGGTCTTGGCCGTTTTTTATACTACTCTTACTGGTAGTACCGCTTTGGTTATTATCATTTGTCAAGTTTTTGTATATACAATTTGTACATAGTTATTTCCTTTGCGCCCTGTCAGTTTCTGGCCTACATGCTTTGTTAAGCACATAGCAGGCGTTCCACGCCTATGCCATTGTTTCTCTGTTGCATGTGTTTGCACATTAACCTGTTGGTTCATTATGTGAACTACACACTGTCCACTTTTGCCTAGGTCTTGCCTGGTTCCTATCTCACGTTGGTGTTTGCAATTGTTTTGTTTAGTTACAAATATTACTACATGGGACTATTGAGCTATGTATGCCACATTGTTCTGGTATACATACCGATACTTAGTTTGTTTAGATTTGGCATTTCCCTTACTTTGATGGTCTCAGGCCATCGATGGTATTGATGTTTTCTTTATCTCAGTATATTATTTCTTTTTTGTATTTTTGCTGTATACGCCCTTAGTTTGTTCTTTGGTATCCTTTGTTGAAAGTTGCATGGTCTCAGTCTGCACAGTCCATACAGTTGCTATTATTGTTGTTATTTCTATTACATCATATTATTTGCTTTTGCATTTTTGCCTTATAAATTCTTGGTTTGTTCTTTGGGTACCCTTTGTTGAAGGTTGGGAGATTCCCTTTTCAGACTGTATAGTCCGTTTTAATTTATTGGTGATGGTGATATTGGTAGACTGTGTCATGTTGTGTGTTGTTCCTATTGTTTTATGTTTCTAGTATTTGTCCACATGTTTGTCTTTCAGATTGTACCTGTCCTGATGAAGGCCCAACTGAGGGCCGAAACGTCGACCATGTATTAATGTTCTAAGAATAAAGAAAATATTCTTCCTTCTACAAATCCTGAGAGTGCCCTTCTTCGATACTGATCTATATATATATATATATATATATATATATATATATATATATATATATATATATATATTATATATATATATGTGTGTGTGGGTGTTTGTGTGTATGTGTGTGTATGTGTGTGTATGTGTGTGTATATGTGTGTGTGTGTGTGTGTGTGTGTGTATATATATGTATACATACAGAGAGAAGTGCACTCACATGAACAAACAACTGGCTCAATACCATTGTTAGCCTGTTCTATGGCGATTTACTACCTGGGTGCAACTTTTTAGCCCAGTAATGTTTTTCACACAGTAGAAGTTTCCTGTAGTATATCAGTTTGATCCTGCCTATTGTGGTAAATTGCCATAGAACAGGCTAACAATGATATTGAGCCGGTTGTTCGTTCCCATGAGTCTGCTTCTCTCTGTGTGTATTTAGTCTCCCTGTGGGTGGAAAAAGGGGAATCCAGACGTGGACTCCTTGCTCAGTGTGCTTAGAGGAATATGGCTATACCTCACTGAGGAGGCCCAATGAAGGCTGAAACGATGGTCTGGGGTTGCTGTGTTTCTTGTTCAGAGAGGAATTGTCTGGTATTTTGGCGCTGGACTAACCGTAATAGGCGGGATCAGACTGATATACTACAGGAAAGTTCTACTCTGTGAAAAGCATTACTGGGCTAAAAGAAGCTGTACCCAGGTGGTAAATCACCATAGAATGGGCTAACAATGCTATTGAGCCGGTTGTTCATTCCTGTGAGTGTGTTTCTCTCTGTGTGTATTTAGTCTCCCTATGGGAAAAAAGGGGAATCCAGACGTGGACTCCTTGCTCAGTGTGCTTAGAGTAATATGGCTACACCTCACTGGCGAGGCCCAATGTACATACTAACAAACACACACACAATATATATATATATATATATATATATATATATATATATATATATATATATATATATATATATATATATATATATACACACACACACATACACACACACATATACATGAGTCACACCTTCACTTCTAGCGAGCTCTCGCCTTGCCAATAAACACAGTCCTCAATCACATAAAGAGTAGTAGACCTAGCGACACTCTGCATTACAGATGCAGCTGTAATCATCCAAGCTGTTTGGCGTCTAAAGATGCACTATACACATACTGTGCAGATCACAGGTCTTACTATAAGCAGGTGTCAGGATTTACAAGGATTACACAGTCTCTTTATTTCAAAGGAGCTTGCCAACGTACGTTTCTCCCCTTTCCAAATGCTTCCACAGCCAGGGGCTTCGTCAGGGCTACCATAATCTACTCCGGTGTTAAATCTCAGACATGCTGAAGGCTTCCGTGCATTAACCAAAATAGATAAGTATTCTTTCTGTGAACTCAGTATTTATGAGTAGCGTTTTATCTTCTTCTTGACCCTATCCTATATTATAAAAGTCCAGGTATGTTTGTCCAATGCAGTCCTGCGCAGTGGGCGGACGGGCGTGGGGGCGTGTTGAGAGCGGCTGAGAAGGGGAAGGAGGGAGGGAGAGGGGATCCAAGTGGATGGGGACTTTGGCCCATGTACATGGGATTTAGGACTAGTTTCATATATTTTAACAGTTCTGTGGACATTCAAAATGTTCAGGATTTAAAGCAGGGTTATTTGTTGCTCTTTGTAGTTATTCATATTTTTTTGTACACATGAATTTGTATATTGATGCACGTATGATAAAGGTATTTTTGCTTAATATGTTGGTCATGCTTTTTAATAAATACATTTTTTATTTTATTTTTTATAAATTTAAGAGTGCCGTATCCCCTTAATTTCTTAGAGTGGTAATATACGCCCTAACTTCTTCTTGCTAAAAAAAAAAAAATTATGCTTACCTGATAAATTTATTTATTTCAGGATATGGTGAGTCCACGACTTGAGTAATTACTGTTGGGAATATCATTCCTAGCCAAAAATATCAAATTTGGTAAATTTAGAAAAAGTATGTAGAGAAGACCAAGTTGCAGCCTTGAAAATTTGTTCCACAGAAGCTTCATTTTTGAAAGCCCAAGAAGAGGAAACAGCTCTTGTGGAATGAGCCGTAATTCTCTCAGGAGGCTGCTGTCCAGCAGTCTCATAAGCCAATCGAATTATATTACGTAACCAAAAAGAAAGAGTAGTAGCAGTAGATTTCTGACCTTTACCTTTCCCAGAGAAACAGACGAAGAGGGCAGAGGACTGGCGAAAATCCTTAGTCTCCTGTAAGTAGAATTTAAGAGCACGTACAACATCCAAATTGTTTAACAAATGTTCTTTGGAAGAAGAAGGATTAGGACACAGAGAGGGAACAACAATTTCATGATTGATATTTTTATTAGAAACAACCTTAGGAAGGAAACCTAACTTAGTAAGAAGAACCGCCTTATCAGCATGAAAAATAAGATAAGGGGAATCACACTGCAGAGCTGAGAGTTCCGAGACTCTTTGAGCAAAAGAGATAGCAACAAGAAACAAAACCTTCCAAGATAACAACTTAATGTCTATGGAATGCAATGGCTCAAACGGAGCCAACTGTAAAACTTTAAGAACAAGGTTAAGGCTCCAAGGAGGAACAACAGACTTAAACAACGGAGGCCAAACCAATAGAGCATTGTAAATCGCCCTCAACTCCAAGATGTTGATGGGAAGAGCAGACTCCTCCCGAGTCCAAAGGCCCTGAGCTTTTAACGAGTTCCAGCTGGCGTCTGTGGTCAAGATCACCCAGGAAGGTCTCCAAAAGCATGTGCCCTGAGACAGATGTCCCTGAGAAATCCACCATGGGAGAGAGTCCCTTGACGACTGATCTAACTCTATTCTCTGCGAAAGATCAGCATGGTCGCATTTCCATTGTCTGAGCATGCACAACTTAAGAGCTCTCAAATGGAATCGAGCAAAAGGAATAATGTCCATGGAAGTCACCATCAGACCGATTATCTCCATACATTGAGCCACTGAAGGATAAGCAGTAGCCTGAAGAGAGAGGCAAGAGGAAATTATTTTGTTTTTCTTGACCTCTGTCAGAAAAATCTTCAGACACTTCAAGTCTAGAATGGGACGGAAAGTTCCCTCTTTTTTGGGAACCACAAATAGGTTGGAGTAGAACCCGAGACCCTGTCACGCACTGGAACTGGAACCATCACTCCCTGGGAGGAAAGATGTTGTATACATTTCAAGAACGCCTCTCTCTTTAACTGGTCTACAGATAGTCTTGAGAGAAGGAATCTGCCTCTGGGAGGAAAAGTCTTGAATTTCAATTTGTAACCTTGGGATACTATGTCCACAGTCCAGTGATCTGGGACATCTCGTATCCAGGCTTGAGAGAACTGAGAAAGTCTGCCCCCCCACCTGATCCGATCCCAGGTCAGGGGAAAACCCTTCATGCTGATTTGGAATCAGCTGCGGGTTTCTTTGATTGTTTCCCCTTGTTCCAAGACTGATTGGGTTTCCAAGAAGACTTGGATTGTTCCTGCTTGGAAGAAGAAGGGGAAGGCTTTCCTCTGAAGTTATGAAAGGAACGAAAATTACTCTGACGTCCTTTAGGCCTATTCTTTTTATCTTGAGGTAGAAAAGACCCTTTTTCCACCCGTAATATTAGAGATAATTTCTGCCAAACCGGGTCCAAATAAGGTTTTGCCCTTGTAAGGAGTCGCCAGAAGCTTGACTTTAGAGGAAATGTCCACAGACCAGGATTTCAACCAAAACGCCCTGCGGGCTAGGACAGCGAAACTAGAAGTTTTTGCTCCTAGTCTAACAACCTGTAAAATGGCATCTGCATTAAAGAAATTGGCCAACTTAAGAGCTTTAATCCTATCTTGAATTTCATCCAAGCAAGTCTCCACTTGAAGAGAATCAGACTAGGCGCCGAACCAATAAGATGCTGCACTAGTCACAGTGGCAATAATCACCTCAGGTTGCCATTGGAGACCTTGATGAACATAAATCTTTTTAAAATAAGCCTCTAGCTTCTTGTCCATCGGATCCTTAAAAGAGCAGCTATCCTCAACAGCTATCCTCAATATGGGAGATAGGGAAAAAGACACCCCTGGTTTCTCCCATTCCTGTGAGATAATCTCCCTAGCACGGTCCAGCACAGAAAAACCTCAGTGGAAGGTTCATCAAAGAAACTCTGTGGAAGGTTCAACAAAGAAACTATTACGTTTACTAGATTTTCTTAGGAGTGACAATGACAGGGGTATCGGAATCATCTAAAAGTAGCTAAAACCTCCTTTAACAATACACAAAGGTGTTCAAGCTTAAATCTGAAGGATACCACCTCAGTCTCAGAAGGAGGAATTATACTGTCCGAATCTGAGATTTCCCCCTTAGAAAATCCCAATGTATCTTCCTCATCAGACTTATAAGAAAGGGCAACTTGGGAAGCAGAACTGAGGGCAGGCACATTACTTTCTGAATTTCTAGATTTCCTATTGCGTTTTCCCTGTAATCTGGGAATGCCAGCTAATGCTGCAGATACCGCTGAAGATACATGGGCAGAAATTTCGGCTTTTAAATAAACTACACTAGGAGTTATAGAGGAACCGCAGGGCACTGCATGTGATGCCATTGAGGCTTGGGACGTAGCAGGAGAAAGCTGAGGTATTATTTTACCAGCATCATCCTGAGAGACATTAGGCTTAAGGTTTTCTTGACACATGAAGAACAAAATTGCATAGGAGCTGCAATTTGTGCATCTAAACATAATAAGCATGAATTCATGAGAGCAGGCTCTTGCTCCATATCAGACATGTTGTGAAACAGTAAATAAACTTGTACAGATAAGTTTCAAAGATTTTAATATTCAATTAAAATAAGCCAAGGAAAAAATGCACTTTAAATTTTATCCCAAATAAGGATCCCCAACTAAAATTGTGAGAAAAGTTAAGAAAAAACCTTTAATAAACATCAAATAAACTTCTAAAATACTCCTCAGTCAACCCCACACCTCAATTACGGAGGATCCTTACTGCTACCAATTAAGAACAGATCACCCAGAAATGGAGAAAAACTACTTTTTCCTCAGAAACGTTATGAAGTAAAGCCGATCATGTGACCACAACTGCCAAGCTCAAATTACTGCTGCGACACAGAGAGGCACTACTTCCTGGTATACCAAGTACCAGAAATAACCGTTTTTCAAACCTGACAGTTTAAAATGTTGCATGATTTTATATTAAAGCAAAGGGGAAATTAATAAGCTGCTGAAATAGAAAATTCAGCCTTACTTTCAGTTTAAACTTGTTTTGTTTTATCAAGTAAATATGTGTCAGAAAATAAAGCCTAATAAAAGAGTTTAAATGTTAGTCTCACACATGCTACAGTGCCTCCCATGCAACAGGATTATCTATGTCCCAATAAAAAAAGCAGTGTGTTTTAATTTGTTAAGTGCATGGTCTCCCCAACTGGAAGAAAAAACAGAATTTATGCTTACCTGATAAATTACTTTCTCCAACGGTGTGTCCGGTCCACGGCGTCATCCTTACTTGTGGGATATTCTCTTCCCCAACAGGAAATGGCAAAGAGTCCCAGCAAAGCTGGTCACATGATCCCTCCTAGGCTCCGCCCACCCAGTCATTCGACCGACGGACAGGAGGAAATATATATAGGAGAAACCATATGATACCGTGGTGACTGTAGTTAAAGAAAATAATTCATCAGACCTGATTAAAAAACCAGGGCGGGCCGTGGACCGGACACACCGTTGGAGAAAGTAATTTATCAGGTAAGCATAAATTCTGTTTTCTCCAACATTGGTGTGTCCGGTCCACGGCGTCATCCTTACTTGTGGGAAACAATACCAAAGCTTTAGGACACGGATGAAGGGAGGGAGCAAATCAGGTCACCTAAACGGAAGGAACCACAGCTTGCAAAACCTTTCTCCCAAAAATAGCCTCCGAAGAAGCAAAAGTATCAAATTTGTAAAATTTGGCAAAAGTGTGCAGTGAAAACCAAGTCGCTGTCTTACATATCTGGTCAACAGAAGCCTCGTTCTTGAAGGCCCATGTGGAAGCCACAGCCCTAGTGGAGTGAGCTGTGATTCTTTCAGGAGGCTGCCGTCCGGCAGTCTCATAAGCCAATCGGATAATGCTTTTAAGCCAAAAGGAAAGAGAGGTAGAAGTCGCTTTTTGACCTCTCCTTTTACCAGAATAAACAACAAACAAGGAAGATGTTTGTCTGAAATCTTTAGTAGCCTCTAAATAGAATTTTAGAGCACGGACTACGTCCAAATTGTGTAACAAACGTTCCTTCTTTGAAACTGGATTCGGACACAAAGAAGGTACAACTATCTCCTGGTTAATATTTTTGTTGGAAACAACTTTCGGAAGAAAACCAGGCTTAGTACGCAAAACCACCTTATCTGCATGGAACACCAGATAGGGCGGAGAACACTGCAGAGCAGATAACTCTGAAACTCTTCTAGCAGAAGAAATTGCAACCAAAAACAAAACTTTCCAAGATAGTAACTTAATATCTACGGAATGTAAGGGTTCAAACGGAACCCCTTGAAGAACTGAAAGAACTAGATTTAGACTCCAGGGAGGAGTCAAAGGTCTGTAAACAGGCTTGATCCTAACCAGAGCCTGAACAAATGCTTGAACATCTGGCACGGCTGCCAGTCTTTTGTGAAGTAAAACAGATAAAGCAGAGATCTGTCCCTTTAGAGAACTTGCAGATAATCCGTTCTCCAAACCTTCTTGTAGAAAGGATAGAATCTTAGGAATTCTTATCTTGTTCTATGGGAATCCTTTAGATTCACACCAACAGATATATTTTTTCCATATTTTATGGTAAATTTTTCTAGTTACAGGCTTTCTAGCCTGAATCAGAGTATCTATTACAGAATCTGAAAACCCACGCTTTGATAAAATCAAGCGTTCAATCTCCAAGCCGTCAGTTGGAGGGAAACCAGATTCGGATGTTCGAATGGACCCTGAACAAGAAGGTCCTGTCTCAAAGGTAGCTTCCATGGTGGAGCTGATGACATATTCACCAGGTCTGCATACCAAGTCCTGCGTGGCCACGCAGGAGCTATCAAGATCACAGAGGCCCTCTCCTGATTGATCCTGGCTACCAGCCTGGGGATGAGAGGAAACGGTGGGAATACATAAGCTAGGTTGAAGGTCCAAGGTGCTACTAGTGCATCTACTAGAGTCGCCTTGGGATCCCTGGATCTGGACCCGTAGCAAGGAACCTTGAAGTTCTGACGAGACGCCATCAGATCCATGTCTGGAATGCCCCATAATTGAGTTATTTGGGCAAAGATTTCCGGATGGAGTTCCCACTCCCCCGGATGGAATGTCTGACGACTCAGAAAATCCGCTTCCCAATTTTCCACTCCTGGGATGTGGATCGCAGACAAGTGGCAGGAGTGATCCTCCGCCCATTGAATTATCTTGGTCACTTCTTTCATCGCCAGGGAACTCCTTGTTCCCCCCTGATGATTGATATATGCAACGGTCGTCATGTTGTCTGACTGAAACCTTATGAATTTGGCCTTTGCTAGTTGAGGCCAAGCTCTGAGAGCATTGAATATCGCTCTCAGTTCCAGAATGTTTATCGGGAGAAGAGACTCTTCCCGAGACCATAGACCCTGAGCTTTCAGGGATTCCCAGACCGCGCCCCAGCCCACTAGGCTGGCGTCGGTCGTGACAATGACCCACTCTGGTCTGCGGAAGCTCATTCCCTGTGACAGATTGTCCAGGGTCAGCCACCAATGGAGTGAATCTCTGGTCTTTTGATCTACTTGAATCGTCGGAGACAAGTCTGTATAATCCCCATTCCACTGTCTGAGCATGCACAGTTGTAATGGTCTTAGATGAATTTGTGCAAAAGGAACTATGTCCATTGTTGCAACCATCAATCCTATTACTTCCATGCACTGTGCTATGGAAGGACGAGGAACAGAATGAAGTACTTGACAAGAGCTTAGAAGTTTTGATTTTCTGACCTCTGTCAGAAAAATCCTCATTTCTAAGGAATCTATTATTGTTCCCAAGAAGGGAACTCTTGTTGACGGGGACAGAGAACTTTTTTCTTTGTTCACCTTCCATCCGTGAGATCTGAGAAAGGCTAGGACGATGTCCGTATGAGCCTTTGCTTTTGACAGGGACGATGCTTGAATCAGGATGTCGTCCAAGTAAGCTACTACTGCAATGCCCCTTGGTCTTAGAACCGCTAGAAGGGACCCTAGTACCTTTGTGAAAATCCTTGGAGCAGTGGCTAATCCGAATGGAAGTGCCACAAACTGGTAATGCTTGTCCAGAAAAGCGAACCTTAGGAACTGATGATGTTCCTTGTGGATAGGAATATGTAGGTACGCATCCTTCAAATCCACGGTAGTCATAAATTGATTTTCCTGGATAGTAGGTAGGATTGTTCGAATAGTTTCCATTTTGAACGATGGTACCCTGCGAAATTTGTTTAGGATCTTTAGATTTTTTGGGAACTATGAACAGATTGGAATAAAATCCCATTCCTTGTTCTCTTATTGGAACTGGATGTATCACTCCCATCTTTAACAGGTCTTCTACACAATGTAAGAATGCCTGTCTCTTTATTTGGTTTGAAGATAATTGAGACCTGTGGAACCTCCCCCTTGGGGGTAGTTCCTTGAATTCCAGGAGATAACCTTGAGAAACTATTTCTAGCGCCCAAGGATCCTGAACATCTCTTGCCCAAGCCTGAGCAAAGAGAGAAAGTCTGCCCCCCACTAGATCCGGTCCCGGATCGGGGGCTATCCCTTCATGCTGTTTTGGTAGCAGTGGTAGGCTTCTTGGCCTGCTTACCCTTGTTCCAGCCTTGCATTGGTTTCCAGGCTGGTTTGGGTTGTGAAGTATTACCCTCTTGCTTAGAGGATACAGAATTAGAGGCTGGTCCGTTTCTGCGAAATGGACGAAAATTAGGCTTATTTTTAGCCTTAAAAGACCTATCCTGTGGGAGGGCGTGGCCCTTTCCCCCAGTGATGTCTGAAATAATCTTTCAAATCAGGTCCAAATAATGTTTTACCTTTGAAAGGAATGTTAAGCAATTTTGTCTTGGAAGACACATCCGCTGACCAAGACTTTAGCCAAAGCGCTCTGCGCGCCACGATAGCAAACCCTGAATTTTTCGCCGCTAATCTAGCTAATTGCAAAGCGGCATCTAAAACAAAAGAGTTAGCCAATTTAAGTGCTTGAACTCTGTCCATAACCTCCTCATACGAAGATTCTTTACTGAGCGACTTTTCTAGTTCCTCGAACCAGAAACACGCTGCCGTAGTGACAGGAACAATACATGAAATTGGTTGTAGAAGGTAACCTTGCTGTACAAAAATCTTTTTAAGCAAACCCTCTAATTTTTTATCCATATGATCTTTGAAAGCACAACTATCTTCGATAGGAATAGTAGTGCGTTTGTTTAGAGTAGAAACCGCCCCCTTGACCTTGGGGACTGTCTGCCATAAGTCCTTTCTGGGGTCGACTATAGGAAATAATTTCTTAAATATAGGGGGAGGAACAAAAGGTATGCTGGGCTTTTCCCACTCTTTATTTACTATGTCCGCCACCCGCTTGGGTATAGGAAAAGCATCGGGGGGCACCGGAACCTCTAGGAACTTGTCCATCTTACATAATTTCTCTGGAATGACCAAATTGTCACAATCATCCAGAGTAGATAACACCTCCTTAAGCAGTGCGCGGAGATGTTCTAATTTAAATTTAAATGTCACAACATCAGGTTCAGCTTGATGAGAAATTTTTCCTGAATCTGAGATTTCTCCATCAGACAAAACCTCCCTCATGGCCCCTTGAGATTGGTGTGAGGGTATGTCAGAACAGTTATCATCAGCGTCCTCTTGCTCTTCAGTGTTTAAAACAGAGCAATCGCGCTTTCTCTGATAAGTAGGCATTTTGGATAAAAGATTTGCTATGGAATTATCCATTACAGCCGTTAATTGTTGCATGGTAATAAGTATTGGCGCACTAGATGTACTAGGGGCCTCCTGTGTGGGCATAACTGGTGTAGACACAGTAGGGGATGATGTAGTATCATGTTTACTCCCCTCATTTGAGGAATCATCTTGGGCAATATCATTATCTGTGGCATTACTGTCCTTACTTTGTTTGGACACTATGGCACAATTATCACATAAATTTAAATGGGGAGACACATTGGCTTTCATACATATAGAACATAGCTTATCTGATGGTACAGACATGTTAAACAGGCTTAAACTTGTCAACAAAGCACAAAAAACGTTTTAAAATAAAACCGTTACTGTCACTTTAAATTTCAAACTGAAAACACTTTATTACTGAATATGTAAAAAAGTATGAAGGAATTGTTCAAAATTCACCAAAATTTCACCACAGTGTCTTAAAGCATTAAAAGTATTGCACACCAAATTTCAGAGCTTTAAGACGTTTTCAAATTTAACCCCTATACAGTCCCAGCTATATGCTTTGCTGAGACCCAACCAAGCCCAGAGGGGAATACAATACCAAATGACGCCTTCTAGAAGCTTTTTTAGTGATTCTTAGATCCTCACACATGCATCTGCATGCCTTGCTCTCCAAAAACAACTGAGCAGTAATGGCGCGAAAATGAGGCTGAGTCTATAACTAGAAAGGCCCCCAGACTAAAAAAGGTGTCCAACACAGTGCCTGCCGTTTTTTAAACGTTCCCCAAGATTATAATGCCAATTATAAGCTACAATCTGCATAATATGCCCCAATAAAGTAATCGTTTTAGCCCATAAAAATGTCTACCAGTTTTTAAGCCCTTTTTTAAGCCCTTTATTCTTTTATATTTGACTAAGAAAATGGCTTACCGGTCCCCATGAGGGGAAATGACAGCCTTCCAGCATTACATGGTCTTGTTAGAAATATGGCTAGTCATACCTTAAGCAGAAAGGTCTGCTAACTGTTTCCCCCAAATGAAGTTACTTCATCTCAACAGTCCTGTGTGGAAACAGCAACCGATTTTAGTTACTGTCTGCTAAAATCATCTTCCTCTTACAAACAGAAATCTTCATCCTTTTCTGTTTCAGAGTAAATAGTACATACCAGCACTATTTTAAAATAACAAACACTTGATAGAAGAATAAAAACTACATTTAAACACCAAAAAACTCTTAACCATCTCCGTGGAGATGTTGCCTGTGCAACGGCAAAGAGAATGACTGGGTGGGCGGAGCCTAGGAGGGATCATGTGACCAGCTTTGCTGGGACTCTTTGCCATTTCCTGTTGGGGAAGAGAATATCCCACAAGTAAGGATGACGCCGTGGACCGGACACACCAATGTTGGAGAAAGCACTTACCTGCTCCGTTGTCCGGCATGTAGACAGTTACAAGGTATGAGAGGACACAGTTTCTCACAGAGACCTTTGAAAAAGAAAGAACAGAGTAGCCAACTATGGCTTTCTAAACTAGGGCAGCAATTGTTAGGAAAACGCAGTAAGTACCTCTTTACAAGTTCCTAACAACTTTTAAAGCCACCACTACCCGGCTGCAAGGAATGACATGGAATACGGCTATACCCCAAAAACAGAATTTATGTTTACCTGATAAATTTCTTTCTCCAACGGTGTGTCCGGTCCACGGCGTCATCCTTACTTGTGGGATATTCTCTTCCCCTACAGGAAATGGCAAAGAGCCCAGCAAAGCTGGTCACATGATCCCTCCTAGGCTCCGCCTATCCCAGTCATTCGACCGACGTTAAGGAGGAATAATAGCATAGGAGAAACCATATGGTACCGTGGTGACTGTAGTTAAAGAAAATAAATTATCAGACCTGATTAAAAAACCAGGGCGGGCCGTGGACCGGACACACCGTTGGAGAAAGAAATTTATCAGGTAAACATAAATTCTGTTTTCTCCAACATAGGTGTGTCCGGTCCACGGCGTCATCCTTACTTGTGGGAACCAATACCAAAGCTTTAGGACACGGATGAAGGGAGGGAGCAAATCAGGTCACCTAAATGGAAGGCACCACGGCTTGCAAAACCTTTCTCCCAAAAATAGCCTCAGAAGAAGCAAAAGTATCAAACTTGTAAAATTTGGTAAAAGTGTGCAGCGAAGACCAAGTCGCTGCCCTACATATCTGATCAACAGAAGCCTCGTTCTTGAAGGCCCATGTGGAAGCCACAGCCCTAGTGGAATGAGCTGTGATTCTTTCGGGAGGCTGCCGTCCGGCAGTCTCGTAAGCTAATCTGATGATGCTTTTAATCCAAAAAGAGAGAGAGGTAGAAGTTGCTTTTTGACCTCTCCTCTTACCTGAATAAACAACAAACAGGGAAGATGTTTGTCTAAAATCCTTTGTAGCATCTAAATAGAATTTTAGAGCGCGAACAACATCCAAATTGTGCAACAAGCGTTCCTTCTTTGAAACTGGTTTCGGACACAGAGAAGGTACGATAATCTCCTGGTTAATGTTTTTGTTAGAAACAACTTTTGGAAGAAAACCAGGTTTAGTACGTAAAACCACCTTATCTGCATGGAACACCAGATAAGGAGGAGAACACTGCAGAGCAGATAATTCTGAAACTCTTCTAGCAGAAGAAATTGCAACCAAAAACAAAACTTTCCAAGATAATAACTTAATATCAACGGAATGTAAGGGTTCAAACGGAACCCCCTGAAGAACTGAAAGAACTAAATTGAGACTCCAAGGAGGAGTCAAAGGTTTGTAAACAGGCTTGATTCTAACCAGAGCCTGAACAAAGGCTTGAACATCTGGCACAGCTGCCAGTTTTTTGTGAAGTAACACCGACAAGGCAGAAATCTGTCCCTTCAGGGAACTTGCCGATAATCCTTTTTCCAATCCTTCTTGAAGGAAGGATAGAATCCTAGGAATCTTAACCTTGTCCCAAGGGAATCCTTTAGATTCACACCAACAGATATATTTTTTCCAAATTTTGTGGTAAATCTTTCTAGTTACAGGCTTCCTGGCCTGAACAAGAGTATCGATAACAGAATCTGAGAAACCTCGCTTCGATAAAATCAAGCGTTCAATCTCCAAGCAGTCAGCTGGAGTGAAACCAGATTCGGATGTTCGAACGGACCCTGAACAAGAAGGTCTCGTCTCAAAGGTAGCTTCCAAGGTGGAGCCGATGACATATTCACCAGATCTGCATACCAAGTCCTGCGTGGCCACGCAGGAGCTATCAAGATCACCGACGCCCTCTCCTGATTGAACCTGGCTACCAGCCTGGGGATGAGAGGAAACGGCGGGAACACATAAGCTAGTTTGAAGGTCCAAGGTGCTACTAGTGCATCCACTAGAGCCGCCTTGGGATCCCTGGATCTGGACCCGTAGCAAGGAACTTTGAAGTTCTGACGAGAGGCCATCAGATCCATGTCTGGAATGCCCC
Source organism: Bombina bombina (assembly GCF_027579735.1). NCBI lineage: Eukaryota > Metazoa > Chordata > Amphibia > Anura > Bombinatoridae > Bombina > Bombina bombina. Next base: position 921,712,360 of record NC_069503.1, read on the forward strand.
AAAGTTGAGTGACTTGGGCAAAGATTTCCGGATGGAGTTCCCACTCCCCCGGATGCAATGTCTGACGACTCAGAAAATCCGCTTCCCAATATTCCACTCCCGGGATGTGGATAGCAGACAGGTGGCAGGAGTGAGACTCCGCCCATAGAATAATCTTGGTCACTTCTTCCATCGCTAGGGAACTCCTTGTTCCCCCCTGATGGTTGATGTACGCAACAGTCGTCATGTTGTCTGATTGAAACCGTATGAACTTGGTCCTCGCTAGCTGAGGCCAAGCCTTGAGAGCATTGAATATCGCTCTCAGTTCCAGAATATTTATCGGTAGAAGAGATTCTTCCCGAGACCAAAGACCCTGAGCTTTCAGGGATCCCCAGACCGCGCCCCAGCCCATCAGACTGGCGTCGGTCGTGACAATGACCCACTCTGGTCTGTGGAATGTCATCCCTCGTGACAGGTTGTCCAGGGACAGCCACCAACGGAGTGAGTCTCTGGTCCTCTGATTTACTTGTATCTTTGGAGACAAGTCTGTATAGTCCCCATTCCACTGACTGAGCATGCACAGTTGTAATGGTCTTAGATGAATGCGCGCAAAAGGAACTATGTCCATTGCCGCTACCATCAACCCGATCACTTCCATGCACTGAGCTACGGAAGGACGAGGAACGGAGTGAAGTATTCGACAAGAGTCCAGAAGCTTTGTCTTTCTGGCCTCTGTTAGAAAAATCCTCATTTCTGAGGAGTCTATAATTGTTCCCAAGAAGGGAACCCTTGTTGACGGGGATAGAGAACTCTTTTCCACGTTCACTTTCCAGCCGTGCGATCTGAGAAAGGCCAGGACGATGTCCGTGTGAGCTTTTGCTCGAGGGAGGGACGACGCTTGAATCAGAATGTCGTCCAGGTAAGGTACTACTGCAATGCCCCTTGGTCTTAGCACAGCTAGAAGGGACCCTAGTACCTTTGTGAAAATCCTTGGAGCAGTGGCTAATCCGAAAGGAAGCGCCACGAACTGGTAATGTTTGTCCAGGAATGCAAACCTTAGGAACCGATGATGTTCCTTGTGGATAGGAATATGTAGATACGCATCCTTTAAATCCACCGTGGTCATGAATTGACCTTCCTGGATGGAAGGAAGGATAGTTCGAATGGTTTCCATCTTGAAAGATGGGACCTTGAGAAATTTGTTTAAGATCTTGAGATCTAGGATTGGTCTGAATGTTCCCTCTTTTTTGGGAACTATGAACAGATTGGAGTAGAACCCCATCCCCTGTTCTCTCAATGGAACAGGATGAATCACTCCCATTTTTAACAGGTCTTCTACGCAATGTAAGAACGCCTGTCTTTTTATGTGGTCTGAAGACAACTGAGACCTGTGGAACCTTCCCCTTGGGGGAAGTCCCTTGAATTCCAGAAGATAACCCTGGGAGACTATTTCTAGCGCCCAAGGATCCAGAACATCTCTTGCCCAAGCCTGAGCGAAGAGAGAGAGTCTGCCCCCCACCAGATCCGGTCCCGGATCGGGGGCCGATATTTCATGCTGTCTTGGTAGCAGTGGCAGGTTTCTTTGCCTGCTTTCCCTTGTTCCAGCCTTGCATTGGTCTCCAAGCTGGCTTGGCCTGAGAAGTATTACCTTCTTGCTTAGAGGACGTAGCACCTTGGGCTGGTCCGTTTTTACGAAAGGGACGAAAATTAGGTCTATTTTTTGCCTTGAAAGGCCGATCCTGAGGAAGGGCATGGCCCTTACCCCCAGTGATATCAGAGATAATCTCTTTCAAGTCAGGACCAAACAGCGTTTTCCCCTTGAAAGGAATGTTTAGTAGCTTGTTCTTGGAAGACGCATCAGCCGACCAAGATTTCAACCAAAGCGCTCTGCGCGCCACAATAGCAAACCCAGAATTCTTAGCCGCTAACTTAGCCAATTGCAAAGAGGCGTCTAGAGTGAAAGAATTAGCCAATTTGAGAGCATTGACTCTGTCCATAATCTCCTCATAAGGAGGAGAGTCACTATCGAGCACCTTAATCAGTTCATCAAACCAGAAATATGCGGCTGTAGTGACAGGGACAATGCATGAAATGGGTTGTAGAAGGTAACCCTGCTGAACAAACATCTTTTTAAGCAAACCTTCTAATTTTTTATCCATAGGATCTTTGAAAGCACAACTATCCTCTATGGGAATAGTGGTGCGTTTGTTTAAAGTAGAAACCGCTCCCTCGACCTTGGGGACTGACTGCCATAAGTCCTTTCTGGGGTCGACCATAGGAAACAATTTTTTAAATATGGGGGGAGGGACGAAAGGAATACCGGGCCTTTCCCATTCTTTATTAACAATGTCCGCCACCCGCTTGGGTATAGGAAAAGCTTCTGGGAGCCCCGGCACCTCTAGGAACTTGTCCATTTTACATAGTTTCTCTGGGATGACCAAATTTTCACAATCATCCAGAGTGGATAATACCTCCTTAAGCAAAATGCGGAGATGTTCCAATTTAAATTTAAAAGTAATCACATCAGATTCAGCCTGCTGAGAAATGTTCCCTAAATCAGTAATTTCTCCTTCAGACAAAACCTCCCTGGCCCCCTCAGATTGGGTTAGGGGCCCTTCAGAGATATTAATATCAGCGTCGTCATGCTCTTCAGTAACTAAAACAGAGCATCCACGCTTACGCTGACAAGGGTTCATTTTGGCTAAAATGTTTTTGACAGAATTATCCATTACAGCCGTTAATTGTTGCATAGTAAGGAGTATTGGCGCGCTAGATGTACTAGGGGCCTCCTGAGTGGGCAAGACTCGTGTAGACGAAGGAGGGAATGATGCAGTACCATGCTTACTCCCCTCACTTGAGGAATCATCTTGGGCATCATTGTCATTATCACATAAATCACATTTATTTAAATGAATAGGAATTCTGGCTTCCCCACATTCAGAACACAGTCTATCTGGTAGTTCAGACATGTTAAACAGGCATAAACTTGATAAGAAAGTACAAAAAACGTTTTGAAATAAAACCGTTACTGTCACTTTAAATTTTAAACTGAACACACTTTATTACTGCAATTGCGAAAAAACATGAAGGAATTGTTCAAAATTCACCAAACTTTCACCACAGTGTCTTAAAGCCTTGAAAATATTGCACACCAAATTTGGAAGCTTTAACCCTTAAAATAACGGAACCGGAGCCGTTTTAGCTTTAACCCCTTTACAGTCCCTGGTATCTGCTTTGCTGAGACCCAACCAAACCCAAGGGGAATACGATACCAAATGATGCCTTCATAAGTCTTTTATAAGTATCAGAGCTCCTCTCACATGCGACTGCATGCCATGCCTCTCAAAAACAAGTGCGCAACACCGGCGCGAAAATGAGACTCTGCCTATGCTTTGGGAAAGCCCCTAAAGAATAAGGTGTCTAAAACAGTGCCTGCCGATATTATTATATCAAAGTACCCAGAATAAATGATTCCTCAAGGCTAAATAAGTGTTAATATCAATCGATTTAGCCCAAAAAATGTCTACAGTCTAAATAAGCTCTTGTGAAGCCCTTATTTACAATCGTAATAAACATGGCTTACCGGATCCCATAGGGAAAATGACAGCTTCCAGCATTACATCGTCTTGTTAGAATGTGTCATACCTCAAGCAGCAAAGGACTGCAAACTGTTCCCCCAACTGAAGTTAATGCTCTCAACAGTCCTGTGTGGAACAGCCATGGATTTTAGTTACGGTTGCTAAAATCATTTTCCTCATACAAACAGAATTCTTCATCTCTTTTCTGTTTCTGAGTAAATAGTACGTACCAGCACTATTTGAAAATAACAAACTCTTGATTGAATAATGAAAAACTACAGTTAAACACTAAAAAACTCTAAGCCATCTCCGTGGAGATGTTGCCTGTACAACGGCAAAGAGAATGACTGGGGTAGGCGGAGCCTAGGAGGGATCATGTGACCAGCTTTGCTGGGCTCTTTGCCATTTCCTGTAGGGGAAGAGAATATCCCACAAGTAAGGATGACGCCGTGGACCGGACACACCTATGTTGGAGAAAATTGCTTGTAGATTAAATCAAAAGTTTTCTTCGGACACCTAAACTTCACCTCCTCCATGCACTGAAGGCAAAGAGAATGACTAGGGGTTGTGGGTAAGGGAGTCATACTTAACAGTTTAACAGTGGTGCTCTATGCCTCCTCCTGCTGGCCAGGAGTGATATTCCCAACAGTAATTACTCAAGCCGTGGACTCACCATATCTTAGGAAAGAAAGTTTAATGAACCCAAAACAAAAAAACCTAGCTATACTTAATATATTTCCACAATAAAACATCTATTATAACTATGACATGGTTTACACTTACAGGAAAATGCCTGGAGACCAAGGCCCAATTTTCTGATCCATGCTTTTGAACCAAACGCTTTAGCTTGTCATCCTATAAGAAAAAATAAAAATAAACAAATAGATAGTGTACTCAAAAATATGCATAATAAAATATAGTATCGGCACCTTTTCTTTTACAAAAAAAGCACTGTGTGTTTTTTATATATATATATATATATATATATATATATATATATATATATATATATATATATATATATATATATATATATACACATACACACACACACACATACATACACATACACATACACACACACACGTTTTACATTTCCTTTCTTTTTAACCTTGAAAAATGAATAACTAATACAGTAGTATCACTTCTATACTCAAACCTTAACACATCAGAGCACCAAGTACTAAAGTGGTATGTATGCTATTAATATAAGGCAAAGAACATGTATACCTGCAAGTAAAAATATGCACAACAAAAGCAAATATGAAATAAAAATAAAAATGTGCAGATATAAACATGAAAACGTATAAACATAAAAAAACGTGTGTATCAACGTATAAGAAGCACTGAGATACTTCGTAATTTCCCTACACACACAGTCCTTTTAGCGTGTAAGTGGAGTGACAGTTCCCAGCTTCAAATATACCAGCTGTTTTCCTCCTTTGAATGCATCTCCCTTTTTCATTTACTAGTGCGAGATCCATGAATCAGGTAGAAGATCTAAGACAAACAAGACATGGAGCGCAAGACAGAGAGAAACGATCTAAGTGCAGAGTATACGTAAAAACACTTATTTATTGCACATCAAATACTAACACTCACAAACGAAACCTCAAACAATGTGAGTTATGTAACAGGCGTGTTGTACAAATGACCACCCACTGGGTCCTTGATGCCTCCTCGTGTCCCCGATCTCTATGGTCCGTTTACTTCTATCACCGCACTCCTAATTGGACTGAGGGGATATACTGGAGTTACCAAGTCCCTTAGTAGTGAGTTCGTCCTCCAGGTAGCGTTTCCAAAAAAGCTGGCAAGGGTTCACCACCCAGTGGGAGCCAGTGGGTGGTCATTTGTACAACCCGCCTGTTACATACCTCACACTGTTTGAGGTTTCGTTTGTGAATGTTACTATTTGATGTGCAATAAACAAATGTTTTTAAGTATACTCTGCACTTAGATCTTTCTCTCTGTATTGCGCTTCATGTCTTGTTTTTCTTAATACAGTAGTATCAGTTGTGAAATTTCTGCGAATGCCCACTAGATAATAACAACAACTTCTCTTGGCCTATTGGTAGAGAGGAACATTCATCCAATAGCTTGACAAGAAAAATTACATTTTTAAAGTATTGGTAAATGCAATTTTTTTTAAAATATATTTTAAAATGCTCTCATTAAGTAAAACTGAGGAAAAAAAGTGACTACAGCATTGTGCCCAAAAGAAAATTATGCATAATGTTTGTCAAATATGAATGCAAAATAAAAAATATGAACTGTGATAATCTGGTAAAAGCAGAAAAAGATCCCTAAATAAATTGGATTTACTTATAACTAATAAAAAAGTGAATTTACATTTGCCATATATAAGAAAAGGAACTTTATTTCAGCATATACTTATAACAAATTTCTATATACTTCTTAATATAACTAAAAAACATAATTTATGCTTACCTGATAAATTTATTTCTCTTGTGGTGTATCCAGTCCACGGATCATCCATTACTTGTGGGATATTCTCCTTCCCAACAGGAAGTTGCAAGAGGATCACCCACAGCAGAGCTGCTATATAGCTCCTCCCCTAACTGCCATATCCAGTCATTCGACCGAAACAAGCCGAGAAAGGAGAAACCATAGGGTGCAGTGGTGACTGTAGTTTAAATTAAAATTTAGACCTGCCTTAAAAAGACAGGGCGGGCCGTGGACTGGATACACCACAAGAGAAATAAATTTATCAGGTAAGCATAAATTATGTTTTCTCTTGTAAGGCGTATCCAGTCCACAGATCATCCATTACTTGTGGGATACCAATACCAAAGCTAAAGTACAAGGATGAAGGGAGGGACAAGTCAGGCTTAAATGGAAGGAACCACTGCCTGTAGAACCATTCTCCCAAAAATAGCCTCCGAAGAAGCAAAAGTATCAAATTTGTAAAATTTTGAAAAGGTATGAAACGAAGAACAAGTCGCCGCCTTGCAAATCTGTTCAACAGAAGCCTTATTCTTAAAGGCCCAGGTGGAAGCCACAGCTCTAGTAGAATGAGCTGTGATTCTTTCAGGGGACTGCTGTCCAGCAGTCTCATAGGCTAAGCGTATTACGCTCCGAAGCCAAAAAGAAAGAGAGGTTGTCGAAGCTTTTTGACCTCTCCTCTGTCCAGAGTAAACAACAAACAGTGTAGATGTTTGGCGAAAATCTTTAGTAGCTTGTAAGTAAAACTTCAAAGCACGGACCACGTCCAGATTATGTAAAAGACGTTCCTTCTTTGAAGAAGGATTAGGACACAATGATGGAACAACAATCTCTTGATTGATATTCTTGTTAGAAACTACCTTAGGTAAAAACCCAGGTTTTGTACGCAGAACTACTTTATCTGAATGGAAAAATCAGATAAAGAGAATCACATTGTAAGGCAGATAACTCAGAGACTCTCTCCGAGCCGAGGAAATAGCCATCAAAAACAGAACTTTCCAAGATAAAAGTTTAATATCAATGGAATGAAGGGGTTCAAACGGAACCCCTTGAAGAACTTTAAGAACCAAGTTTAAGCTCCATGGGGGAACAACAGGTTTAAACACAGGCTTAATTCTAACCAAAGCCTGACAAAAAGCTTGAACGTCTAGAACTTCTGCCAGACGCTTGTGCAAAAGAATAGACAGAGCAGAAATCTGTCCCTTTAAAGAACTAGCTGATAATCCTTTTTCCAAACCCTCTTGGAGAAAGGACAATATCCTAGGAATCCTAACCTTATTCCATGAGTAATTCTTGGATTCACACCAATAAAGATATTTACGCCATATCTTATGATAGATTTTCCTGGTGACAGGCTTTCGTGCCTGTATAAGGGTATCAATGACTGACTCGGAGAAGCCACGCTTTGATAAAATCAAGCGTTCAATCTCCATGCAGTCAGTCTCAGTGAAATTAGATTCGCATGATTGAAAGGACCTTGTAGTAGAAGGTCTTGTCTCAGAGGCAGGGTCCTTGGTGGAAAGGATGACATGTCCACTAGGTCTGCATACCAGGTCCTGCGTGGCCACGCAGGCGCTATCAATATCACTGATGCTCTCTCCTGTTTGATTTTGGCAATCAGTAGAGGGAGCAGAGGAAACAGTGGAAACACATAAGCCAGGTTGAAAGACCAGGGCGCTGCTAGAGCATCTATCAGTGCCGCTTCTGGGTCCCTGGACCTGGATCCGTAACAAGGAAGCTTGGCATTCTGGCGAGACGCCATGAGATCCAGTTCTGGTTTGCCCCAACGATGAACCAATTGAGCAAACACCTCCGGATGGAGTTCCCACTCCCCCGGATGAAAAGTCTGAGGACTTAGAAAATCCGCCTCCCAGTTCTCTACACCTGGGATATGGATTGCTGATAGGTGGCAAGAGTGAGTCTCTGCCCAGCGAATTATCTTGGAGACTTCTAACATCGCTAGGGAACTCCTGGTTCCCCCTTGATGGTTGATGTAAGCCACAGTCGTGATGTTGTCCGACTGAAATCTGATGAACCTCAGGGTTGCTAACTGAAGCCAAGCTAGAAGAGAATTGAATATTGCTCTTAACTCCAGAATATTTATTGGGAGGAGTTTCTCCTCCTGAGTCCACGATCCCTGAGCCTTCAGGGAATTCCAGACTGCACCCCAACCTAGAAGGTTGGCATCTGTTGTTAAAATTGTCCAATCTGGCCTGCGAAAGGTCATACCTTTGGACAGATGGACCCGAGAAAGCCACCAGGGAAGAGAATCTCTGGTCTCTTGATCCAGATTTAGCAGAGGGGACAAATCTGTGTAATCCCCATTCCACTGACTGAGCATGCATAGTTGCAGCGGTTTGAGGTGTAGGCGCGCAAATGGCACTATGTCCATCGCCGCTACCATCAAGCCGATTACTTCCATACACTGAGCCAACAAAGGGCTCGGAATAGAATGAAGAACACGGCAAGATTTTAGAAGCTTTGATAACCTGGATTCTGTCAGGTAAATCTTCATTTCTACAGAATCTATCAGAGTCCCTAGGAAGGAGACTCTTGTGAGTGGGGATAGAGAACTCTTTTCCTCGTTCACCTTCCACCCATGTGACTTGAGAAATGCCAGAACTATGTCTGTATGTGACTTGGCAATCTGAAAGCTTGACGCCTGTATCAGGATGTCGTCCAGATAAGGGGCCACTGATATACCTCGCGGTCTTAGGACCGCCAGAAGCGATCCCAGAACCTTTGTAAAGATTCTAGAAGCTGTAGCTAACCCAAAGGGAAGAGCCACAAATTAGTAATGCCTGTCCAGAAAGGCAAACCTTAGGAACCGATGATGATCTTTGTGAATCAGTATTTGAAGGTAAGCATCCTTCAAATCCACTGTGGTCATGTACTGACCCTCCTGGATCATAGGTAGGATGGTCCTAATAGTTTCCATTTTGAACGATGGAACTCTGAGGAATTTGTTTAAGATCTTTAGATCCAAAATGGGTCTGAAGGTTCCCTCTTTTTTGGGAACCACAAAAAGGATTTGAATAAAAGCCCTGTCCCTGTTCCGTCTGTGGAACTGGACAGATCACTCCCATAACTAAGAGGTCTTGCACACAGCGTAAGAATGCCTTTTTCTTTATCTGGTTTACAAATAATCTCGAAAGGTGAAATCTCCCTTGAGGAGGGGAAGCTTTGAAGTCCAGAAGATATCCCTGAGATATGATCTCCAATGAACATCTCTTGCCCACACCTGGGCGAAGAGAGAAAGTCTGCCCCCTACTAGATCCGTTACCGGATAGGGGGCCATTCCTTCATGCTGTCTTAGAGGCAGCAGCAGGCTTTCTGGCCTGCTTGCCTTTGTTCCAGGACTGGTTAGGTTTCCAGCCCGGCTTGGATTGAGCAAAAGTTCCCTCTTGTTTTGTAGCAGAGGAAGTTGATGCTGCACCTGCCTTGAAATTTCGAAAGGCACGAAAATTAGACTGTTTGGCCCTTGATCTGGCCCTGTCCTGAGGAAGGGTATGACCCTTACCTCCAGTAATGTCAGCAATAATTTCCTTCAAACCAGGCCCGAATAGGGTCTGCCCCTTGAAGGGAATGTTAAGTAATTTAGACTTTGAAGTCACGTCAGCTAACCAACGCTCCTTGATGGCGAATCCAGAATTCTTAGCCGTTAGTTTAGTCAAATGAACAATGGCATCAGAAACAAAAGAATTAGCTAGCTTAAGTGTTCTAAGCTTGTCAAGTATTTCAGTCAATGGAGTAGCTGTCTGAAAGGCCTCTTCCAGAGACTCAAACCAGAACGCCGCAGCAGCAGTGACAGGCGCAATGCATGCAAGGGGCTGCAGGATAAAACCTTGTTGAATAAACATTTTCTTAAGGTAACCTTCTAATTTTTTATCCATTGGATCTGAAAAAGCACAACTGTCCTCGACAGGGATAGTGGTACGCTTTGCTAAAGTAGAAACTGCTCCATCCACCTTAGGAATCGTTTGCCATAAGTCCCGTGCGGTGGCGTCTATTGGAAACATTTTTCTAAAAATAGGAGGGGGGGAAAACGGCACACCGGGTCTATCCCACTCCTTATTAATAATTTCTGTAAACCTTTTAGGAATTGGAAAAAAACATAATTTATGCTTACCTGATAAATTCCTTTCTTCTGTTGTGTGATCAGTCCACGGGTCATCATTACTTCTGGGATATAACTCCTCCCCAACAGGAAATGCAAGAGGATTCACCCAGCAGAGCTGATATAGCTCCTCCCCTCTACGTCAGTCCCAGTCATTCGACCAAGAATCAACGAGAAAGGAGTAACCAAGGGTGAAGTGGTGACTGGAGTATAATTTAAAAGATATTTACCTGCCTTAAAAACAGGGCGGGCCGTGGACTGATCACACAACAGAAGAAAGGAATTTATCAGGTAAGCATAAATTATGTTTTCTTCTGTTATGTGTGATCAGTCCACGGGTCATCATTACTTCTGGGATACCAATACCAAAGCAAAAGTACACGGATGACGGGAGGGATAGGCAGGCTCTTTATACAGAAGGAACCACTGCCTGAAGAACCTTTCTCCCAAAAATAGCCTCCGAAGAAGCAAAAGTGTCAAATTTGTAAAATTTGGAAAAAGTATGAAGCGAAGACCAAGTTGCAGCCTTGCAAATCTGTTCAACAGAGGCCTCATTCTTAAAGGCCCAAGTGGAAGCCACAGCTCTAGTGGAATGAGCTGTAATTCTTTCAGGAGGCTGCTGTCCAGCAGTCTCATAGGCTAAACGTATTATGTTACGAAGCCAAAAAGAGAGAGAGGTAGCAGAAGCTTTTTGACCTCTCCTCTGTCCAGAATAAACGACAAACAGGGAAGAAGTTTGACGAAACTCTTTAGTTGCCTGCAAGTAGAACTTGAGAGCACGAACTACATCCAGATTGTGTAGAAGACGTTCCTTCTTTGAAGAAGGATTTGGACACAAGGATGGAACAACAATCTCTTGATTGATATTCCTGTTAGTAACTACCTTAGGTAAGAACCCAGGTTTAGTACGCAGAACTACCTTGTCTGAGTGAAAAATCAGATAAGGAGAATCACAATGTAATGCTGATAACTCAGAGACTCTTCGAGCAGAGGAAATAGCCATTAAAAACAGAACTTTCCAAGATAACAATTTTATATCAATGGAATGAAGGGGTTCAAACGGAACACCCTGTAAAACGTTAAGAACTAAGTTTAAACTCCATGGTGGAGCAACAGCTTTAAACACAGGCTTGATCCTAGCTAAAGCCTGACAAAAGGCCTGGACGTCTGGATTTTCTGACAGACGCCTGTGTAACAAGATGGACAGAGCTGAAATCTGTCCCTTTAATGAACTAGCCGATAAACCCTTTTCTAAGCCCTCTTGTAGAAAGGACAAGATCCTAGAGATCCTAACCTTACTCCAGGAGTAACGTTTGGATTCACACCAGTATAGGTATTTACGCCATATTTTATGGTAAATCTTTCTGGTAACAGGCTTCCTGGCCTGTATCAGGGTATCAATAACCGACTCAGAAAACCCACGTTTTGATAAAATCAAGCGTTCAATTTCCAAGCAGTCAGTTTCAGAGAAGTTAGATTTTGATGTTTGAACGGACCCTGTATCAGAAGGTCCTGTCTTAGAGGTAGAGACCAAGGCGGACAGGATGACATGTCCACTAGATCTGCATACCAAGTCCTGCGTGGCCATGCAGGTGCTATTAGAATCACTGATGCTCTCTCTTGTTTGATTTTGGCAATCAATCGAGGAAGCAGCGGGAAGGGTGGAAACACATAAGCCATCCTGAAGTTCCAAGGTGCTGTCAAAGCATCTATCAGAACCGCTCCCGGATCCCTGGATCTGGACCCGTAGTGAGGAAGTTTGGCGTTCTGGCGAGACGCCATGAGATCTATCTCTGGTTTGCCCCAACGTCGAAGTATTTGGGCAAAGACCTCCGGATGAAGTTCCCACTCCCCCGGATGAAAAGTCTGGCGACTCAAGAAATCCGCCTCCCAGTTCTCCACTCCCGGGATGTGGATTGCTGACAGGTGGCAAGAGTGAGACTCTGCCCATCGAATTATCTTTGATACTTCCATCATTGCTAGGGAGCTTTTTGTCCCTCCCTGATGGTTGATGTAAGCTACAGTCGTAATATTGTCCGACTGAAACCTGATGAACCCCCGAGTTGTTAATTGGGGCCAAGCCAGAAGGGCATTGAGAACTGCTCTCAATTCCAGAATGTTTATTGGAAGGAGACTCTCCTCCTGATTCCATAATCCCTGAGCCTTCAGAGAATTCCAGACAGCGCCCCAACCTAGTAGGCTGGCGTCTGTTGTTACAATTGTCCAGTCTGGCCTGCTGAATGGCATCCCTCTGGACAGGTGTGGCCGATGAAGCCACCATAGAAGAGAATTTCTGGTCTCTTGATTCAGATTCAGAGTAGGGGACAAATCTGAGTAGTCCCCATTCCACTGACTTAGCATGCATAATTGCAGCGGTCTGAGGTGTAGGCGTGCAAAAGGTACTATGTCCATTGCCGCTACCATTAAGCCGATCACCTCCATGCATTGAGCTACTGACGGGTGTTGAATGGAATGAAGGACACGGCATGCATCTTGAAGTTTTGTTAACCTGTCCTCTGTCAGGTAAATCTTCATTTCTACAGAATCTATAAGAGTCCCCAAGAATGGAACTCTTGTGAGAGGAAAAAGAGAACTCTTCTTTTCGTTCACTTTCCATCCATGCGACCTTAGAAATGCCAGAACTAACTCTGTATGAGACTTGGCAGTTTGAAAGCTTGAAGCCTGTATTAGAATGTCGTCTAGATACGGAGCTACCGAAATCCCTCGCGGTCTTAGTACCGCCAGGAGGGCACCTAGAATCTTTGTGAAGATTCTTGGGGCCGTAGCCAATCCGAATGGAAGAGCTACAAACTGGTAGTGCCTGTCTAGGAAGGCAAACCGTAGATACCGGTGATGATCTTTGTGGATCGGTATGTGAAGGTAAGCATCTTTTAAATCCACTGTGGTCATGTACTGACCCTTTTGGATCATGGGCAAGATTGTCCGAATAGTTTCCATTTTGAACGATGGAACTCTTAGGAATTTGTTTAGAATCTTTAAATCTAAGATTGGTCTGAAGGTTCCCTCTTTTTTGGGAACCACAAACAGGTTTGAGTAGAACCCTTGTCCTTGTTCCGACCGCGGAACCGGATGGATCACTCCCATTAATAACAGATCTTGTACACAGCGTAGAAACGCTTCTTTCTTTATCTGGTTTGTTGACAATCTTGACAGATGAAATCTCCCTCTTGGGGGAGATAATTTGAAGTCTAGAAGGTATCCCTGAGATATGATCTCTAGCGCCCAGGGATCCTGAACATCTCTTACCCAGGCCTGGGCGAAGAGAGAAAGTCTGCCCCCCACTAGATCCGGTCCCGGATCGGGGGCTCTCGGTTCATGCTGTCTTTGGGGCAGCAGCAGGTTTCCTGGCCTGTTTGCCCTTGTTCCAGGACTGGTTGGGCTTCCAGCCTTGCCTGTAACGAGCAACAGCTCCTTCCTGTTTTGGTGCAGTGGAGGTTGATGCTGCTCCTGTTTTGAAATTCCGAAAGGGACGAAAATTAGCCTGTCTAGCCTTAGCTTTGGCTTTGTCTTGAGGTAGGGCGTGGCCCTTACCTCCTGTAATGTCAGCGATAATTTCTTTCAAACCGGGCCCAAATAAGGACTGCCCCTTGAAAGGTATATTAAGTAATTTGGACTTAGAAGTAACATCAGCTGACCAGGATTTTAGCCACAGTGCCCTACGTGCCTGTATGGCGAATCCTGAGTTCTTAGCCGTAAGTTTGGTTAAATGTACTACGGCCTCCGAAATGAATGAATTAGCTAGTTTAAGGACTCTAAGCCTGTCCATAATGTCGTCTAGCGTATATGAACTAAGGTTCTCTTCCAGAGACTCAATCCAAAATGCTGCCGCAGCCGTAATCGGCGCGATACATGCAAGGGGTTGCAAAATAAAACCTTGTTGAACAAACATTTTCTTAAGGTAACCCTCCAATTTTTTATCCATTGGATCTGAAAATGCACAGCTATCCTCCACCGGGATAGTGGTACGCTTAGCTAGAGTAGAAACTGCTCCCTCCACCTTAGGGACCGTTTGCCATAAGTCCCGAGTGGTGGCGTCTATTGGAAACATCTTTCTAAATATTGGAGGGGGTGAGAACGGCACACCGGGTCTATCCCACTCCTTAGTAACAATTTCAGTTAATCTCTTAGGTATAGGAAAAACGTCAGTACTCGCCGGTACCGCAAAGTATTTATCCAACCTACATAGTTTCTCTGGTATTGCAACGGTGTTACAATCATTGAGAGCTGCTAAGACCTCCCCTAGTAATACACGGAGGTTCTCCAATTTAAATTTAAAATTTGAAATATCTGAATCCAATCTGTTTGGATCAGAACCGTCACCCACAGAATGAAGCTCTCCGTCCTCATGCTCTGCAAGCTGTGACGCAGTATCAGACATGGCCCTAGTATTGTCAGCGCACTCTGTTCTCACCCCAGAGTGATCACGCTTGCCTCTTAGCTCAGGTAATTTAGACAAAACTTCAGTCATAACAGTAGCCATATCTTGTAATGTTATCTGTAATGGCCGCCCAGATGTACTAGGCGCCATAATATCACGCACCTCCCGGGCGGGAGATGCAGGTACTGCCGCGTGAGGCGAGTTAGTCGGCATAACTCTCCCCTCGCAGATTGGTGAAATTTGTTCACATTGTACAGATTGACTTTTATTTAAAGTAGCATCAATACAGTTAGTACATAAATTTCTATTGGGCTCCACCTTGGCATTGGAACAAATGACACAGATATCCTCTGAGTCAGACATGTTTAACACACTAGCAATAACTTGCAACCTGGTTATAGTCTTTTTTAGCAAAAACGTACTGTGCCTCAAAGAGGTACTTAAACGATTAAAGATTAAATGACAGTTGAGATAATATACTGAGAACAGTTATAGCATCAACTTTAAAACAACACAACTTTTTGACATAAAAATTACTGAGTAACGTCTTTATCCACAGTCAATATAAAAAATTCTCACAGCTCTGCTGAGAGAATGTACCTCCCTTCAAGAAGTTTGAAGACCCCTGAGATCTGTCAGAGATGAACCGGATCATGCAGGAAAAATAATAGCTGACTGGAAATTGTTGATGCGTAGCAAAGAGCGCCAAAAACGGCCCCTCCCTCTCACACACAGCAGTGAAGAGAAACGAAACTGTCACAATTCAAAATAAACTACTGCCAAGTGGAAAATAAAGCCCAAACATTTATTTACTCAGTACCTCAGCAGTGTAAACGATTCTACATTCCAGCAAAAACGTTTAACATGATATAATACTTATTAAAAAGATTAGTGACCTTTAACAAAGTAGTTCCGGTGAAGTACCATTCCCAGAATACTGAAGTGTATACATACATGTCATTATAACGGTATAGCAGGATTTTCTCATCAATTCCATTCAGAAAATAAAAACTGCTACATACCTCAATGCAGATTCATCTGCCCCTGTCCCCTGATCTGAAGCTTTTACCTCCCTCAGATGGCCGAGAACAGCAATATGATCTTAACTACTCCGGTTAAAATCATAGCAAAAACTCTGGTAGATTCTTCCTCAAAGTCTGCCAGAGAAGTAATAACACGCTCCGGTGCTATTATAAAATAACAAACTTTTGATTGAAGTCATAAAAACTAAGTATAATCACCATAGTCCTCTCACACATCCTATCTAGTCGTTGGGTGCAAGAGAATGACTGGGACTGACGTAGAGGGGAGGAGCTATATCAGCTCTGCTGGGTGAATCCTCTTGCATTTCCTGTTGGGGAGGAGTTATATCCCAGAAGTAATGATGACCCGTGGACTGATCACACATAACAGAAGAAACATCAGTACACACCGGCACTGCATAGTATTTATCCAGTCTACACAATTTCTCTGGCACTGCAATTGTGTCACAGTCATTCAGAGCAGCTAATACCTCCCCAAGCAATACACGGAGGTTCTCAAGCTTAAATTTAAAAGTAGAAATATCTGAATCAGGTTTCCCCTAATCAGAAATGTCACCCACAGACTGAAGCTCTCCTTCCTCAGCTTCTGCATATTGTGACGCAGTATCAGACATGGGCCTTAAAGCATCTGCGCTCTCTGGATTATGTCTAACCCCAGAGCTATAGCGCTTTCCTCTGAATTCAGGCAGTCTGGCTAATACCGCTGACAGGGTATTATCCATGATTGCCGCCATGTCCTGCAAAGTAATCGCTATGGGCGTCTTTGATGTACTTGGCGCCATTTTAGCGTGAGTCCCTTGAGCGGGAGTCAAAGGGTCCGACACGTGGGGAGAGTTAGTCGGCATAACTTCCCCCTCGTCAGAATCCTCTGGTGATAATTCTTTTAAAGATAACAGCTGATCTTTATTGTTTAAAGTGAAATCAATACATTTAGTACACATTCTCCTATGGGGTTCCACCATGGCTTTTAAACATAATGAACAAGGAGTTTCCTCTATGTCAGGCATGTTTATACAGACTAGCGATGAGACTAGCAAGCTTGGAAAACACTTTAAATCAAGTTAACAAGCAATATAAAAAAATGTTACTGTGCCTTTAAGAGAAACGAATTTTGCCAAAATTTTAAATAACAGTGAAAAAAGGCAGTTAAACTAACGAAATTTTTACAGTGTATGTAACAAGTTAGCAGAGCATTGCACCCACTTGCAAATGGATGATTAACCCCTTAATACAAAAAACAGATTAACAAAACGAAAAATATGTTTTTTAAACAGTCATAACAACTGCCACAGCTCCTACTTTTGAAGCCTTTTGAGCCCTTCAGAGATGTCCTATAGCATGCAGGGGACTGCTGAGGGAAGCTGAATGTCACAATTTTAACTGCACCAACTGTAACTTTTATACTATAATAGTGGAAAGCCTCAGGAAACTGTTTCTAGGCAAAAATAAAGCCAGCCATGTGGAAAAAACTAGGCCCCAATAAGTTTTATCACCAAAGCATATATAAAAACGATTAAACATGCCAGCAAACGTTTTATATTGCACATTAATCAGAGTATATACCTCTGATAGCAAGCCTGATACTAGTCGCTATTAAATCACTGTATTTAGGCTTAACTTATATTAATTTGGTATCAGCAGCATTTTCTAGCAATTCCATCCCTAGAAAAACTTAAACTGCACATACCTTATTGCAGGATACCCTGCACGCTATTCTCCCTCTGAAGTTACCTCACTCCTCAGACATATGTGAGAACAGCAGTGGATCTTAGTTACTTCTGCTAAGATCATAGAAAACGCAGGCAGATTCATCTTCTAAATGCTGCCTGAGATAAAATAGTACGACTCCGGTACCATTTAAAACAATAAACTCTTGATTGAAGAAAAAACTAACTATATTACACCACTTTCCTCTTACTACGTCCAGCTATGTTGAGAGTTGCAAGAGAATGACTGGATATGGCAGTTAGGGGAGGATCCTCTTGCAACTTTCTGTTGGGAAGGAGAATATCCCACAAGTAATGGATGATCCGTGGACTGGATACACCTTACAAGAGAAAGGTTGAATATATTAACTCATAAGCTTATTTTACAGGATCAGGAAAATAAAATATACAACCGAAGATTGTCAAAAAAAAAATAATTTAAAAACAAAATGTATGCTTCTTTGATAAATTATTTTCTTTTATGATGGTGGGAGTCCATGAGCAATCACATGAGGGATTAAAGTCCAGTCCTATAGGAGGAGCAAAAACGCCCCACATAAAAATGTAATCCCTCTCACTTTCCCATGATTCCTTAGTCATACATAGAAACAAGTGAAAGGAGAAAATAAAGCAGGAAAGGAAAAGCAGGGTAATGGAAGTGAAAACTTATATTGCTGCCAACTGTTATGAGGGGGGGGGAACAAAAGTATTGTGGACTCTCACCATCATGAGAGAAATAAATTTATCAGGTAGCCATAAACTTTGATTTCTTTCATTAGATGGTGAGAATTCATGAGTCTTGACATGTGGAATCCTATACCCAAGCTGTGAAGTCCACATTTAAACTATTCACATTAGCTGAAATGTTACCATGCTGACTATTATTTACCATGTAAGCCAACTGAGCGGACCAAAGGGTCAATTTCCATGCAAATTTTATAACAATACCTTATTATATATAGGATATGGTACTGGCTAATCTCCTGCATTGCCAGCCTGTGAAAACTTCTGAAAATCAGCTTTTTTTTCCCTTAAAATATCTTTTAAAAAAAATGTCTTAGGAAAGAAAACAAAATTTATGGTTGCCTGATAAATGTATTTATTTCCGGACATGGAGAGTCCATGACGTCATTTCAATTACTAGTGAGAACCAATACCCAAGCTAGAGGAGACAGAATGAATAGGGAGGGAAAAAAAGACAGGCAGACCTAAACAGAAGGCACCACCGCTTGCAGAGGCAAAAAACAGAATTTATGCTTACCTGATAAATTACTTTCTCCAACGGTGTGTCCGGTCCACGGCGTCATCCATAACTTGTGGGAATATTCTCTTCCCCAACAGGAAATGGCAAAGAGCACAGCAAAAGCTGTCCATATAGTCCCTCCTAGGCTCCGCCCACCCCAGTCATTCGACCGACGGACAGGAGAAAAAACAGGAGAAACCATAAGGTGCCGTGGTGACTGTAGTTACAGAAAGAAATTCATCAAACCTGATTAAAAAACCAGGGCGGGCCGTGGACCGGACACACCGTTGGAGAAAGTAATTTATCAGGTAAGCATAAATTCTGTTTTCTCCAACATTGGTGTGTCCGGTCCACGGCGTCATCCATAACTTGTGGGAACCAATACCAAAGCTTTAGGACACGGATGAAGGGAGGGAGCCAATCAGGTTACCTAAACAGAAGGCACCACGGCTTGCAAAACCTTTCTCCCAAAAATAGCCTCCGAAGAAGCAAAAGTATCAAATTTGTAGAATTTGGCAAAAGTGTGCAGGGAAGACCAAGTCGCTGCCTTACATATCTGATCAACAGAAGCCTCGTTCTTGAAGGCCCATGTGGAAGCCACAGCCCTAGTAGAGTGAGCTGTGATGCGTTCAGGAGGCTGCCGTCCGGCAGTCTCGTAAGCCAATCGGATGATGCTTTTCAGCCAAAAGGAAAGAGAGGTAGCAGTAGCTTTTTGACCTCTCCTCTTGCCAGAATAAACGACAAACAGAGAAGACGTTTGTCTGAAATCCTTTGTTGCTTTTAAATAGAACTTTAAAGCACGAACTACATCTAAATTGTGTAACAAACGTTCCTTCTTTGAAACTGGATTCGGACACAAAGAAGGCACAACTATTTCCTGGTTAATATTCTTGTTGGAAACAACCTTTGGAAGGAAACCAGGTTTAGTACGCAAAACCACCTTATCTGAATGGAACACCAGATAGGGCGGATTACACTGCAAAGCAGATAACTCAGAAACTCTTCTAGCAGAAGAAATAGCAACCAAAAACAGAACTTTCCAAGATAACATCTTGATATCTATGGAATGTAGAGGTTCAAACGGAACCCCTTGAAGAACTGAAAGAACTAAATTCAGACTCCAGGGAGGAGTCAAAGGTCTGTAAACAGGCTTGATCCTGACCAAAGCCTGAACAAAAGCTTGAACATCAGGCACAGCTGCCAGTCGTTTGTGTAACAAGACAGATAAAGCAGAAATCTGTCCCTTTAAAGAACTCGCTGATAATCCTTTATCCAAACCTTCTTGGAGAAAGGAAAGGATCCTAGGAATTTTGATCTTACTCCATGAGAATCCCTTGGATTCACACCAACAGATATATCTTTTCCATATTTTATGGTAAATTTTTCTAGTTACAGGTTTTCTGGCTTGTACCAGAGTATCTATTACAGAATCCGAAAACCCACGCTTAGATAAAATCAAGCGTTCAATTTCCAAGCCGTTAGCTGGAGGGAAACTAGATTTGGATGTTCGAATGGACCCTGTACTAGAAGATCCTGTCTCAAAGGTAGCTTCCATGGTGGAGCCGAAGACATATTCACCAGGTCTGCATACCAAGTCCTGCGTGGCCACACAGGAGCTATCAAGATCACCGAGGCCCTCTCCTGCTTGATCCTGGCTACCAGCCTGGGAATGAGAGGAAACGGTGCAAACACATAAGCTAGGTTGAAGGTCCAAGGCGCTACTAATGCATCCACTAGAGTCGCCTTGGGCTCCCTGGATCTGGACCCGTAGCAAGGAACCTTGAAGTTCTAACGAGACGCCATCAGATCCATGTCTGGAATGCCCCATAATTGAGTCAACTGGGCAAATATCTCCGGGTGGAGTTCCCACTCCCCCGGATGGAATGTCTGACGACTTAGATAATCCGCCTCCCAGTTTTCCACTCCTGGGATGTGGATCGCAGATAGGTGGCAGGAGTGATCCTCCGCCCATTTTATGATTTTGGTCACTTCTCTCATCGCCAGGGAACTCCTTGTTCCCCCCTGATGGTTGATGTAAGCAACAGTCGTCATGTTGTCTGATTGGAATCTTATGAATCTGGCCTTTGCTAGTTGAGACCAAGCCCTGAGAGTATTGAATATCGCTCTCAGTTCCAGAATGTTTATCGGGAGAAGAGACTCTTCCCGAGACCATAGCCCCTGAGCTTTCAGGGAGTCCAAGACTGCGCCCCAGCCCACTAGACTGGCGTCGGTCGTGACGATAACCCACTCTGGTCTGAGGAAGCTCATTCCCTGGGACAGGTGATCCTGGGTTAGCCACCAATGGAGTGAGTCTCTGGTCTTCTGATCTACTTGAATCACTGGAGACAAGTCTGTATAGTCCCCATTCCACTGTTTCAGCATGCACAGTTGTAATGGTCTTAGATGAATTCGCGCAAAAGGAACTATGTCCATTGCTGCAACCATCAACCCTACTACTTCCATGCACTGAGCTATGGAAGGTCGTGGAACAGAGTGAAGAACTTGACAAGCGTTTAGAAGTTTCGACTTTCTGACATCTGTCAGGAAAATCTTCATTTCTAAAGAATCTATTATTGTCCCCAAGAAAGGAACTCTTGTCGACGGAGACAGGGAACTTTTTTCTATGTTCACTTTCCATCCATGAGATCTGAGAAAGGCCAGAACGATGTCTGTGTGAGCCTTTGCCTTTGGAAGAGACGACGCTTGTATCAGAATGTCGTCCAAGTAAGGTGCCACTGCAATGCCCCTTGGTCTTAGAACCGCTAGAAGGGACCCGAGTACCTTTGTGAAAATCTTTGGAGCAGTGGCTAGCCCGAATGGGAGAGCCACAAACTGGTAATGTTTGTCCAGAAAGGCGAACCTTAGGAACTGATGATGATCTTTGTGGATAGGAATATGTAGATATGCATCCTTTAGATCCACGGTAGTCATAAATTGACCCTCCTGGATTGTAGGTAAAATCGTTCGAATGGTTTCCATTTTGAACGATGGCACTCTGAGAAATTTGTTTAGGAACTTTAAATCCACAATTGGTCTGAAAGTTCCATCTTTTCTGGGAACTACAAACAGATTTGAGTAAAACGCCATTCCTTGTTCCACGGTTGGAACTGGGTGTTTCACTGCCATTTTTAACAGGTCTTCTACACAATGTAAGAATGCCTGTCTCTTTATTTGGTTTGAGGATAAGTGAGACATGTGGAACCTTCCCCTTGGGGGTAGTTCCTTGAATTCCAGAAGATAACCCTGAGAAACTATTTCTAGTGCCCAGGGATCCTGAACATCTCTTGCCCAAGCCTGAGCGAAGAGAGAGAGTCTGCCCCCTACTAGATCCGGTCCCGGATAGGGGGCTACTCCTTCATGCTGTCTTGTTAGCAGCAGCAGGTTTCTTGGCCTGCTTACCCTTGTTCCAGCCTTGCATCAGTTTCCAAGCTGGTTTGGTTTGCGAAGCATTACCCTCTTGTCTAGAGGCTGCAGAGTTGGAGGCCGGTCTGTTCCTGAAATTGCGAAAGGAACGAAAATTAGACTTATTCTTGGCCTTGAAAGGCCTATCTTGTGGGAGGGCGTGGCCCTTACCCCCAGTGATGTCTGAGATAATCTCTTTCAATTCTGGCCTAAAAAGAGTTTTACCCTTGAAAGGGATATTAAGCAATTTTGTCTTGGAAGATACATCCGCTGACCAAGACTTTAGCCAGAGCGCTCTGCGCGCCTCAATTGCAAACCCAGAATTTTTCGCCGCTAATCTAGCTAACTGCAAAGCGGCATCTAAAATAAAGGAATTAGCCAACTTAAGTGCGTGAACCCTGTCCATAACCTCCTCATACGGAGTCTCTCTACTGAGCGACTTTTCTAGTTCTTCGAACCAGAACCACGCTGCTGTAGTGACAGGAATAATGCACGAAATAGGTTGCAGGAGGTAACCTTGCTGTACAAAAATCTTTTTAAGCAAACCCTCCAATTTTTTATCCATAGGATCTTTGAAAGCACAATTATCCTCGATAGGAATAGTAGTGCGCTTGGCTAGTGTAGAAACTGCCCCCTCGACCTTAGGGACTGTCTGCCATAAGTCCTTTCTGGGGTCGACCATAGGAAATAAAAATATAGGAGGGGGAACAAAAAGGTATGCCGGGCTTCTCCCACTCCTTATTCACTATGTCCGCCACCCGCTTGGGTATAGGAAAAGCGTCGGGGTGCACCGGAACCTCTAGGAACTTGTCCATCTTGCACAATTTTTCTGGAATGACCAGGTTGTCACAATCATCCAGAGTAGATAGCACCTCCTTAAGCAGTGCGCGGAGATGCTCTAATTTAAATTTAAATGTCACAACATCAGGTTCTGCCTGTTGAGAAATTCTACCTGAATCTGAAATTTCCCCATCTGAGAAAACGTCCCTCACAGCCCCTTCAGATTGGTGTGAGGGTATGACAGAGCAATTATCATCAGCGCCCTCCTGCTCTACGGTGTTTAAAACAGAGCAATCACGATTTCTCTGATATGCAGGCATTTTGGATAAAATATTTGCTATGGAGTTATCCATTAATGACGTCAATTGTTGCATAGTAATAAGCATTGGCGCGCTAGAAGTACTAGGGGCCTCCTGCGTGGGCAAAACTGGTGTAGACACAGAAGGAGATGATGTAGAACTATGTCTACTCCCTTCATCTGATGAATCATCTTGGGCAACTTTACTATCTGTGGCAGTACTGTCCTTACTTTGTTTGGACGCTATGGCACAATTATCACACAATTTTGAAGGGGGAGACACATTGGCTTCCATACATACAGAACATAGCTTATCTGAAGGCACAGACATGTTAAACAGGCTTAAACTTGTCAATAAAGTACAAAAACCGTTTTTAAACAAAACCGTTACTGTCTCTTTAAATTTTAAACATTGCACACTTTATTACTGAAGATGTGAAAAACTATGAAGGAATTGTTCAAATTTAACCAAATTTTCACCACAGTGTCTTAAAGCATTCAAAGCATTGCACCCCAAATTTGAGACCTTTAACCCTTAAAATGAAGAAACCGGAGCCGGTTAAAGTTTTAACCCCTCTACAGTCCCAGCTACAGCCTTTGCTGCGACTTTACCAAACCCAGGGGGTATACGATACCAAATGAAGCCTTCTAGGAACCTTTTCAAATACTTTCAGACCCACACACATGCAGCTGCATGTCCTGCTCTCAAAAGAAACTGCGCAGTAATGGCGCGAAAATGAGGCTCAGCCTACTACAGGGAAAGCCCTTCCTGACTGAAAAGGTGTCTAAACCAGTGCCTGACATTAAAAAAACGTTCCCCAAATTTTATAAGTGTGAATATCACACTTATTGTGTGAATAGCTTTATAAAAAGCCCAAATAAAGCAATCGATCTTGCCCATAAAAATGTCTACCAGTTTTATAGCCCACATTAAGCCCTTTATTCTGTTTGATTAAGAAAATGGCTTACCGGTCCCCATGAGGGGAATGACAGCCTTCCAGCATTACACAGTCTTGTTAGAAAAATGGCTAGTCATACCTTAAGCAGAAAAGTCTGCTAACCGTTTCCCCCAACTGAAGTTACTTCATCTCAACAGTCCTATGTGGAAACAGCAAACGATTTTAGTTACTGCTGCTAAAATCAAATTCCTCTCACAAACAGAACTCTTCATCTTTTTCTGTTTCAGAGTAAATAGTACATACCAGCACTATTTTAAAATAACAAACTCTTGATAGTAGAATAAAAAACTACAACTAATCACCACATACTCTTCACCATCTCCGTGGAGATGTTGCCTGTGCAACGGCAAAGAGAATGACTGGGGTGGGCGGAGCCTAGGAGGGACTATATGGACAGCTTTTGCTGTGCTCTTTGCCATTTCCTGTTGGGGAAGAGAATATTCCCACAAGTTATGGATGACGCCTTGGACCGGACACACCAATGTTGGAGAAATATCAAATTTGTAGAATTTGGAAAAAGTATGCAGAGAGGACCAAGTTGCAACCTTGCAAATCTGTTCCACAGAAGCTTTATTTTTGAAAGCACAAAAAGAGGAGACAGCCCTAGTGGAATGAGCTGTAAGTCTATCAGGAGGCTGCTGACCAGGGGAAGAGAAGTAGAAGTAGCCTTCTGACCATTACGCTTTCCAGAAGCTTTCCACAATCCAAGTTGTGCAACAGACGTTCCTTATGAGAGGAAGGATTAGGACAGAGAGAGGGAACAACAATTTCCTGATTAATATTTCTATCCAAAACCACCTTAGGGAGAAATCCTAATTTAGTACGAAGGACCGCCTTATCCGCATAAAGAAATAAGATAAGGTGAATCGCACTGCAAAGCCGAGAGTCCAAGATAACAGCTAAATATCTATGGAATGCATTGGCTGAAACGGAGCCTGCTGCAAAACTCTAAGAACTAGGTTAAGGCTCCAAGGAGGAGCAACAGATTTAAACACAGGCCTGATTCTAACCAGGGCCTGACAAAAGGATTAAACATCTGAAACATCCGCCAGACGTTTATGTAAAATAATAGATAATGCAGAAATCTGACCTTTCAGAGAACTGACTGACAACCCTTTCTCCAGACCATCCTGGAGAAAAGACAAAATTCAAGGAATCCTGACCCTACTCCAAGAGTAGCCCTTTGATTCACACCAATAAAGGTATTTACGCCATACCTTATGGTAAACCTTACGAGTAACAGGCTTGCGAGCCTGAATCATAGTATCAATGACTGATTTAGAAAACCCACGCTTAGCCAGGATTTAGCATTCAATCTCCAAGCAGTCAGCTTCAGAGAACCGAGATTTGGATAGAGGAAAGTACCCTGAGTTAGAAGGTCCTTCCCTCAGAGGTAACCTCCAAGGTGGAAGACATGACATCTTCACTAGGTCCGCAAACCAGATCCTGCGAGGCCATGCAGGAGCTATTAGAATTACAGACGCTCTCTCCTGTTTGATACGACCAATGACTCATGGAAGGAGAGCAAACGGATGAAACGGATATGCTAGACTGAAATCCCAAGGAACCACAAGAGCATCTATCAGGGCAGCCTGAGGATCGCTTGACCTTGAACCGTACCTTGGAAGCTTGGCATTCTGACCAGACGCCATCAGATACAACTCCGGCACCCCCCACTCAAGGGTTAACATGGGGAATACCTCCAGATGGAGAGCCCACTCCCCAGGATAAAAGGTCTGTCTGCTCAGGAAATCCGCCACCCAGTTGTCCACTCCAGGAATGTGGATGGCAGATAGAAGACAATTGTGAGCTTCCACCCACTGCAGAATACGAGTCACCTCCTTCATAGCCAAGGAACTACGAGTTCCTCCCTGGTGGTTGATGTAAGCCACTGAGGTGATGTTGTCTGACTGGAACCTGATAAACCGGGCTAAGGACAACTGAGGCCAAGCCATCAGGGCATTGAAGATCGCTCTCAACTTCAAGATGTTTATTGGGAGAGAAGATTCCCCCCGAGTCCATAGGCCCTGAACCTTTAACGAGTCCCAGACTGCTCCCCAGCCCAGCAGGCTGGCATCCGTGGTCACCATCACCCAGGAGGGTCTGCGGAAGCATGTGCCCTGAGACAGATGATCCTGAGAAATCCACCACGATAGAGAGTCTCTTGTCAACTGGTCTAGATCTAGCCTCTGAGACAGATCTGAATGATCTCAGTTCCATTGTCTGATCATGCATAATTGCAGAGCTCTCAAATGGAATCGAGCAAAAGGAATGATGTCCATGGAAGAGACCATCAGACCAATTACCTCCATACATTGAGCCACTGATGGCCAAACAGTAGACTGAAGAGAGAGGCAAGAATTGAGAAGCTTTGATCTTCTGACCTTCGTCAAAAAAATTTTCATAGATAGGGAATCGATGATGGTCCCTAAGAAAACCACCCTTGTAGCTGGAACAAGGGAACTCTTCTCCAGATTCACTTTCCATCCGTGGGAACGTAGAAAAGACATAAAGCAAAGAAGGGGAGCAGAGCTAAAAGAAGCAATAGGGTATCTACTATGATATATAAATTAATAGAGGGTGATACCGAATAGCTAGTGAGTTGAAATGTGGGTATTTGTTATATCAAATAGTGATCTTAAATGAAACAAATATAATATGCAAAGAAATATAAAACAAAAAAGAGAATGAGTTTATTCTTAATACTGTATCACAATAAAATATTACAATAAAATAATGATATGGATCCGGATCCTCTACACATAAAAAAATTATTATACACTATTATACACTATTGCAATAGTCTATGATGGACCAAGTGGTATAAAATATATAAGATATCTAAAAAATGATACATACACATACATACATACATACATACATACATACACACACACACACATACTCCACGCAGAGACCTGTAGAAAAAGAAAGAACAGAGTAACCAACTCAGGCTTTCTATGACTAGGGCAGCAAATGTGTTAGCAAACCTAGCAAGGACCACCTCACCACTTCCTAACTGCTTAAAAGTCACCACTACTCTTACTCAAGAGATTGACGTGGACACAGCTAAACCCAAATCCTTGCTTGCAGGGAAAAGTACCCAGAAAGGAAACATATCTTCAGACACCAAACTTCACCTCCTCCATTGACAGAGACAAAGAGAATAACTGGGGGTTATGGGTAAGGGAAGTGACACTTAACAGCTTTGCTGTGGTACTCTTTGCCTCCTTCTGCTGGCCAGGAGTGAATATCCCACTAGTGATTGGAATGACGTTGTGGACTCTCCATGTCTTAGGAAAGAAAAACACAGCTAAACCAATTTTACACCTTTCTAGTTGCTTGGCAATAGTAAAGTAAAGTGGTTTTTAACATATATGAAATATACAGTAATGCATTTTATGTTCTTTTAAATACCAAATTTTATTAAAATTGTGTGATTGAAAATCCAAGCTTATAATGGCCAAACTTTAGTTAATCTTTACTACTTCTGCACAAACATTGCATAGACAGCAACTGTGAGCAGACTAATTACTATTTCCTTCCAGTGTAGTAACTTTTTTCCAACAAGTAAGCCACAGTGATATAAATAGGTTACATTTTTTACCTCTTCTTTTGTCCATTTTACTCTGTTCCAGGTTTTTTTCATCCCTTTTTGAAGGCTATTCTCATAGTCATGGTCAGCAAACTGAAGGTCCTCTTCATCCTCACTGTAGATAGAGATAGCAGATAAACTAGAAATGCTTTACAAAATTGTCACACAATTCTATTGACATTTACATTACATCATTTGCATCATCTAAAGACTAAACCCAAATATAAAAGTAATAACTGTAACTGGCAAATGTATACATAAATATCAGTAATAATCTTGATTAGGACAAAGGAGGTCTTTCTCACCATACCTAATATAAAATATCAAGCATGGCAAAAAAAAATTCTAGGCCATAAAAAAATGTTTATTGCAAAAACTTAAATTATGCTTACCTGATAATTTTCTGTCCTTCAGATGGAAAGAGTCCACAGCTGCATTCATGACTTTTGGGAATTCAGATCCTGGCCACCAGGAGGAGGCAAATACACACCAGTCAAAGGCTTAAATACCCCTCCCACTTCCCTCATCCCCCAGTCATTCTGCCGAGGAACAAGGAACAGTAGAAGAAACATCAGGGTGAAAAGGTGCCAGAAGAATAGAAATAACAGAAGCCCCACAGAAAACTGCTATCTACTAAACTACTATCAGGTAAGCATAATTTAAGTTTTTCTTCATAAATGGAAAGAGTCCACAGCTGCATGCATTACTTTTGGGAAAACAATACCCAAGCTATAGAGGACACTGAATGCTAAAACGGGAGGGTACAAAAGGCGGCCCATTCTGAGGGCACCAGGCCTACAATCCCTACCCACACAAATCCTGCGCCGTCCGAAGCCGAGGAAACATTTTACAAAAAGGAAAAGGCCCCAAGGACACTGAACCGCAGATAGTCCCTAAGCCTTGCTAGAGACTGCAGAAAGGACTGGATTGAGCCAACACGCCTCCAGGAGACACAGTCGCCCAGTATTCGGTCCCCAACAACACACCTTTTACCAGAGAAAGGGATCAACTACCATAAATTCCCAAAAGGGAGAAAACATGGAAGAAAAAAATCAAGGATTCCCAAAGGGACCCCAAATAGGGAGCAACAAGTTCCAAAAATATACATAAATAAGGAACCCCTAGAACCGAGCCAAGCTCACAGAGACCCTTACCGGTCTTGAGAAACAAGAAAGGCAACGCCCAGACCCCAGATTGTACAGAAACCACAAAGTTAAGACCGGAAATCTGAAACAGAGAAGAAAACCTCTTCAAAATACAGTGCAACCGCACCCTAAAGACAACCGAAGACGGAGTCCTCAAGTCGCAAGATAACTCAGAATATCGAAATATTCAGAATATAAACATGTGCAGAAACCCAGAGAGGTGAACACCTGAGTCAACACCCCACGTCACAGTCATACTAGGATGACTCTGAAAAATGGAATACTTGCAAACAAGTAAAGAGCAGCTGAAGATAGATATCAAACACTAAACCTTCAGACTGCTAAACATCCACTAAGCAGTGGGCACAGCACAGGCTATCCAAAAGCCCCCAGTCCTTCTCACATAGCTTGAACATGGAGAAAGCACAGAACCTCAAGGAGGCTCCGACCAGCAGGTCTGAAAAACAGGGGAACAGAAAATACCCCAATCACCAGCCCCCAGGGAAGGACGGAATGGGGTGAACTCGGCCACCCCAACAGAGCTAGGGAGCCAAACCAAAAACAGGTACTCTCAAGGAGAACCCCATAGGAGATGAACATAGAAAAAAAGCAGTAGATCCCTATGAAGACCTAGCACACTCTATGACAGTCTCAACATGGAGACTTCAAGCTCTACAGATGGAACAGAACAACCCCAGAAGAGCAGGCTGCTCTCCTTCACAGGATAACACCTGTTCCAACCTCCTGCACACAGGACAGGACAGCAACCCTCCAGAGAGAGAAAAACTCCTCCTCCATAGGAGGACAAACTACCCCTCCAAAGGGAAGAACATATAAAAGGACAGCGCACATGCTCACAAGACATGAGCCATAGTCTGAGGAAAACAAAAACCGAATGAAATCATCCAGACATCCTGAGGAACACAGAAGAACTCCCCCTGAAGGGAAGCATACATCGTTCAAAGGACAAGGCAAGCCATAAGGAACGTATCCAAAAGCGCACAAAAATCCTGGCCAAACTGCTAACAGGCTCAACAAGCCAGTCCTTACGCCCTAGCCTATGTCCTCCCGGAAAACTGGATCGCTCCGAACCAGTCACAGGATCTAAGGCTCCGGACATCCAGAATGATCCCAAACAGCCCAGGCCCCAGAATTGTTTAAAACAAAACACCACCCCAGGGAACACAAATACCCAGTCTGAAAGAATCAGACCTCACAGAGGAATAACCAGACTAACCGGGAGAATGGGAACAAGACTCACTCATAAGTCCCAACACAAACTGAAGTCCGACACTCCAAATGGAGCTAGGGCACGACAGAAGCGCGTCAAGACTCTAGAAACCAAGAGAGAATATTGAGGACAAAGTCACCCGAAAGGCGAGTAGAACAAAGGCTAGTCTCCATATCTTCCTCAGGGAACGTAACCAGAGGACCACACCCAAGGAAAAGGAATGCAGAGCCAAACCACGGTAGAAAAAAACCCCTAAGCAAAGCTCGGAGATAGAGACAACACAGCCTAACGTCCCTAATAAGGAAACAACCAACTCCCTAAGGAGGAAAAAAAGCCATGTGGCCCTCCCCATATGGTGGTCAAAACCGCTAAGGAGAAACGGACAAAGTCCAGAAATCTCGACCCGAAGGAAGAGAACTTAAAAAGGAACCAGACCAAAAAAGGACATTCCAAAGTGCCTCTGAAGGGCAAAACCGCCAGGAACCGGCAAGGAGGCCCCAAGACCTCCAACCCACGTGGAGAATGAAACACTCTAATTTACAACGAAATATCGGAAAACTGAGTGTGTCGCAGTGGAACCTCACCGAGTCCCAGTCGACCAGTCTGAAAAGCAAATAAGGACTGAACCAATCCCCCATGCTTCAGTGGCCCTCAGGTCCTCTCAGAATTCTTAGCTAAAACTTGTAAAATAAAAACAAGAAATAACACAAAAAATAATGTGAAGCACTCGGCGCCCTACCCGGACCAGCCGGCAGAACAGGAGCATCTTGTCTGAAAAAGGCCGCAAGACAGAAGGATCTGAAACCAAACAGGACCAGCCTGAAACCAAGGGTCATCACTGTCAAGCCCGCATATAGTCACCCCCCCCAAGATGGAGAGATAAACGACAGACAAACATAGGACTAAACATGTCCACACACCAGAACAAAACTTCCTTAGAAGTAAACAGTGCGATCAAAATCGCGAGTATCGATTCCACACAAAAAATTCCCGAAGGAAATATATAAAAAACCTGAGCTCAAACCAAATAAAAAAAAATTCTAGGTTGTTGAATAAAGATAATAAAAAGATTTTTTAAAAAAATATAAAAAAATCATCATCCTAATCGGATTAAAATAAAGGGTAAGGCAACCCGTAGGCTATCGCCCAAAAAGAACAGACAAACCCGCAGGACCAGCCCAACAAGGATCCTGTTCTTCCAAGCTCAGAACTAGAGAGGGATACTCAAGAAACTAAACTATAAAAAGATTACGTCATCCCCTTATATCTAATTCTGTAAGCCATTCAAAGGAGAAGACTGAGAATTCCCAGGTCCATTAAGGATGGGATCCTCCAACAACGACAAAACGTGCCTCAGTAGGACACAAAGGTGCGCCAGTCTACAACGAAAGGCACAGCATACCTTCGCCGGAGCAAAAGACGACCCCGAAGGTTGACCCCTTGAAGCCTCAGGGACAGTCGTTCCCCCAGGAGAGCTGAACAGGACCAGGCCATCCCATCCCATGCCTGAGGAGCCCCGGTTAACAGAACACGTACAATATCGTAAGCACACTTCTGGGAGTTGCAGATGCGCCAGCGCCATAATTATGGACATGCGGTACCGTGCCATAACCTCAGAGGGAACAAGCCACTTTCCAGAGAAGGATAAGCAAAATCTGGGTTACCTGCATGCGTAGTAAAAGATGGTGGTAGGGAACTCGCCACTCGAGGGACAGAACACACAGAGGCGGATGGCTCAGCAGCCCTTGATTCCCCGACCCCGAGGAATTGAGGACACTAAAACGGCATTCGGAACATAAATGATAGGCCTGTATCATCAGGGCCAATTTGTTACAAGAAGTAGAATCTGAACTAGAGACTTCCGTCTCCACAATATCAGAATCCTCCATAACCGGGTATTGGATACAAAAAACAGACCAAATTAGAAAATTTAAACGGCACCTAAACACCCCCAATGGCTGGGGCACTTACCACCTCCTATGTACCAGACACCAGTGGACCAGAATTTTTCCTTCGCCACATGGTCAGGAATGCGGAAATGGAGAGCCAAAATGTAAAGACGCCCGGTCACCAGGTGAACCGTACAGTCCAGAAAAAGCACGCCTGATCGTAAAAGCTGCATCATTTTCCAAGGCCATTATGTTCCACAAGCCATGAGCCTAAGTAACACTACACATAAGCAGGTTGAATCACATAAACATGATTAAAACCCCCCCTGTTCAATAACCCCCCTCAGGAGATATTAACCCTTGATTCCAAAACACAAAGGAGCCTCACTGAGACCCTGAGTTAGTTAGTACCGAAAGGTGGTAGCCTCTCAGGAAAACATTAGTATTACCTTACAATCATGACGAAAGTAAAATGAAATGATCTTACCGGAATCTACACCGTGGAACAGGAACACGGCCCTTCAAGTGTGACAGATAGTAGCTTCGCCTCAGCCATGGCCTTGAGAGAAGAAGCAGGCAGCAAAACTTGTCAACGCTGATTGCTTGTGGAGCTGTTAATATGAGTCGGGATGGTTTTGCAGAAAGACTCTCCCTGCATCTCCGGACTCTAACTTTCACCCATGCTCTCACTGAGAGACTGACAGGACTACGTAAAACTCCAGTCCCATGCCGAAGAGTACTATCCTCCATAAGAGAATATTGAAATTGCTGACACTTCTCTGCCAACCTCCTGGGACGAAAGGCAAAGAATGACTAGGGGATGAGGGAAGTGGGAGAGGTATTTAAGCCTTTGGATGGGATGTCTTTGCCTCCTACTGGTGGCCAGGTTCTGAATTCCCAAAAGTAATGAATGCAGCTGTGGACTCTTTCCATTTATGAAGAAAACTGAAAACATAATAATTTAGGTTTGCATTAGAGTTAAAAAAAAAAAATGATTCCTAGCAAATATCCTGATATTTGCCTAAACTATGAAAAGGTCGGCAGTTAACAAATATTAATTTTAGTGTTTTTTAATATGGGATTATTGTTGCCAACCTTTAGTGCCAATGGATCCTACAAAGAAGTAGTTAATACCTTAACAGTGATGCAATTTCCTCTAGCACTAAAGGGCTTTGTCCAATTTAGCGAGTCATTTTTTCCAGAGTGCATTCCTTTGCTGTGAAGCCCAGGGCTGGGCTGTCAAGCCTTTTAGAGAGGCATAACTCTGTACAGGTTTTATATTTACTCATAATTCTAAACTGAGAAAATTAGCTTGTTGTAGTTAAATAATCTTTCAAGGTGCTGCGAAATGGTTTCATCAAATATTTACTCCAAATTCTATTTTACTAGAAAACTTAAGAGGTTTATTAAATAGTAAGTAAATGCTGATATAATGATGTATTTAAGATAAAGATTAACCTGCGAATAGGTGTTAATATATTTTTAAATTATATTAGTTGTTTAAATATTGAAGATATAATTGTAAAGGTTTAGTTTCTATAAAGTAATGAGCGCTGCCATGTTCCCTAGGTTTTCCTCTTATTTATATCTCCTGTTGGGCACAATTAAATGAATATGAAATCCATTTTTCTTTCATGATTCAGATAGAGCATACAATTTAGATAACTTTCCAATTTTATTTTATTATCAAATTTGCTTCATTCTCTTGGTATACTTTGTTGAAGTTGCACCAATGTATTGGTGGGCGCTGGCTAAACACCTCAGGTGAGCCAATGATGAGAGGCATATATGTGCAGCCTCAATCAGCAGCTAGTTACCAGTAGTGCATCTCCTGAGCCTACCTATGTATGATTGACCGATATAAAACAGGCAATAAAAGAGTGTGCAAACAAGGCTAAGTGGAATATAGGTAGTAGTCAATGTGGGATACAATGAATAAGTAGATTACAAACTTGGTTTTGTCTTCTCTAAGGAAGTGGCAAATTCTGGAAACAATTTTAAAAGATGAATGTGACAACATTTAGTCAAGGAATGTGGCTGACAAATACAAGTTATGAGTAAAATGTGAAGATTAAAGAAATTGAAAAGTGAACAAAAAGAAAAAAAAGAGGGAAAGTGCATAGGGTTGGTTTTAGAGAAAATCCAAATCAGCAGATTTCCCATTAAATAATATACTGAAGGCATGGAAATAGAACCATGAGACGCCTGTTATATGTGCCACACATGGAGATTATACAAGAAACATGGTGCAGATAAATAAATTATAATTAAAAAAAAACAAAACACATTAGCAGTGAGAAATAGCATTTAAACTAAACAGTTATTTGTTACCATAGTGATTGCACTTGCTAAATCACTTGAAATTGATGCAGCATAGCTGAAAAAAGCCGACGAGAAAATATCACCAGAACATCTCTATGCATAAAGGGAAGATATTTTTAGGGCTGCAACAACTAGTCAATAATCAATTATGAATAATATTCATTCCATTAGTTGGTCTGCGATTTGTTGGTCTGCACACGGCACCAGCTGCTTCACTCCGATGAACGTCTACTTTTTACTTTTTCAGGACAGTATAAGTTTCATTTTAAAGGGCCATGATACCCAAGTGTTTAAACACTTGAACGTGATGCAGTATAGCTGTAAAAAGCTGACTAGAAAATATCACCTGAACAACTCTATGTAAAAAAAGTAGGATATTTAACCTCATAAGTTTCTCAGTAGCTACATCCCATTGTAAAGGACTTCTAAGCAGCAAATCAGTATGTCTGTCCCGGGACAGCTAAGGGAGTGAGCTTACGTGCTCTCTCATGTTATTTCCCTATTCAGTTTAAGGAAGTTTATTATGAAATCTCATAAAAGGTTAAGTAAAATCTCATGAGATCACAGTAAAAAAAGTTCATGACCTCAGCACTGCTGATGCTGATTGGCTGCTGTTCATTTCTTCATTTTTTTACCTGCAGCTGGGCAGCAGCTGAAGTATAACTTTTTACACAGAACTTACTCTGCTGAGCTGAGGAGATTGTGAGGTAAAATAACTTCCTTTTTTACATAGAGATGCTCAGGTGATATTTTCCTGTCAGCTTTTTACAGTTATACTGCATCACTTTCAAGTGATTTAGCATATGAGTATTATGTCCCTTTAAGTTTACAACTACTCCTGGCTTATGTGTAACCAAGAAATAATAGTTATCTTTTGGATTGTTTATATTAAATCAGGGGATTTGGGACTATGCTTTGCATGATATAGTGCCAAGCTTATTATTTACACCTAGCCCTAGATTGATGGGAGTAATTTGAATTGATGTCACTCTTACCTGTTTAATAAATTGTGATTTGTACAAGATTTAACATCTATAAGTATACATTTGTTATTTTAAGTGCGGACTAGATATTTTTTCTTTAACCTTATAGCTGGTTAGTTACCATTACATATAGATATTTAAGATATTTTTATGTAAGAATGAAGTCCAGGCTTACTTTATTAAAAGGCCCTTTGACAAGGAGGAAAACACTTTTCATTGGTGGAGCTAACAAAGATAACACTCCCACCTTTGCGAAATTGGCAAAACCCTACTTATGCATCTCAGGCACAAAGAGAGCCAGGCTCAGCCAGGAGCATGTGGTCATGTTGGCATTTCAATGCAAAGTTTCTGAAAGAGTGAATAACAGAAAGTTAAACAGTGATAATATCTCTCTTTCTAGTTCTACCTCTTTTTCAAACAGTTTGTGGTTTTGTTTAATTATAAAAATGTGTTCTGCTGCTTAAAAATTGGACAAAGTTGTGTTAATGTAAAGTTTAGTCGTAAGTTTTATATTTTTAAACACTTAGTATGTGGATTTTATTTATATTTTTTTAACCCAATTAGTCGATAATTCGAAAAAATAATCGACTGATCAAATGATTATGAAAATAATAGTAAGTTGCAGCCCTAGATATTTTACCTCAAAATTTCTTCAGATTACAATAGTAAGTGCTCTGTAAACAGTTATTCTTCAGCTACTGTCAACTGCATGTCGCTGGAAGAAAAACAAAAACAAAAAACAAAAACAGCCAATCAGCTTCATCAGTGCTGATGTAACAACACTTTGTTTTACTGTGATTTCATGAGATTTAATTGAAATCTATTGACATTTCATAGTAAACTTACTTAAACTGAGGAGGGAAATAACATGACATGCCAGATGCACACTCCCTTGCAAGTCCTGGGACTAGCATCCTGATGTGCTGCTTAAAAGTACCTTTACAACAGGATCTGGCTACGGAGGACATTTTGAGGTAAAATATCTTTCTTTTTTTATATAGAGATGTTCAGGCGATTTTTTCTAGTCAGCTTTGTGCATCATGTCCCTTTAACCCCTGGCTACTAGGAGGAGGGAAAGATACCCAACATTCCAAGAGCTTTTAATCCCTCCCACCTCTATGAGTCAGTCTAAGGTATAGCCATAAAAACATAATTTATGCTTACCTGATAAATTTATTTCTCTTGTGGTGTATCCAGTCCACGGATCATCCATTACTTGTGGGATATTCTCCTTCCCAACAGGAAGTTGCAAGAGGATGACCTACAGCAGAGCTGCTATATAGCTCCTCCCCTAACTGCCATATCCAGTCATTCGACCGAAAACAAGCAGAGAAAGGAGAAACCATAGGGTGCAGTGGTGACTGTAGTTTAAAATTAAAAAATACCTGCCTTAAAATGACAGGGCGGGCCGTGGACTGGATACACCACAAGAGAAATAAATTTATCAGGTAAGCATAAATTATGTTTTCTCTTGTAAGGTGTATCCAGTCCACGGATCATCCATTACTTGTGGGATACCAATACCAAAGCTAAAGTACACGGATGAAGGGAGGGACAAGGCAGGTACCACTGCCTGTAAAACCTTTCTCCCAAAAATAGCCTCCGAAGAAGCAAAAAAATCAAATTTGTAGAATTTTGAAAAATTATGAAGCGAAGACCAAGTCGCCGCCTTGCAAATCTTTCAACAGAAGCCTCATTTTTAAAGGCCCATGTGGAAGCCACAGCTCTAGTAGAATGAGCTGTAATCCTTTCAGGAGGCTGCTGGCCAGAAGTCTCATAAGCTAAGCGGATTATACTTCTTAGCCAAAAAGAAAGAGAGGTTGCCGAAGCCTTTTGGCCTCTCCTCTGTCCAGAGTAGACAACAAACAAAGCAGATGTTTGACGAAAATCTTTAGTAGCTTGTAAATAATACTTTAAAGCACGAACCACGTCCAGATTGTGTAATAGACGTTCCTTCTTTGAAGAAGGATTAGGACACAAGGATGGAACAACAATCTCCTGATTGATATTCTTATTAGATACCACCTTAGGTAAAAACCCAGGTTTGGTACGCAGAACTACCTTATCTGCATGGAAGATCAGATAAGGAGAATCACATTGTAAGGCAGATAACTCGGAAACTCTACGAGCCGAGGAAATAGCTACCAAAAAAAGAACTTTCCAAGATAAAAGTTTGATATCTATGGAATGAAGAGGTTCAAACGGAACCCCCTGAAGAACTTTAAGAACCAAATTTAAACTCCATGGTGGAGCAACAGGTTTAAACACAGGCTTGATTCTAACTAAAGCCTGACAAAATGCCTGAACGTCTGGAACATCCGCCAGATGCTTGTGCAAAAGAATAGACAGCGCAGAAATCTGTCCCTTTAAGGAACTAGCTGACAATCATTTCTCCAATACTTCTTGGAGAAAAGAGAATATCCTGGGAATCTTGACCTTACTCCATGAGTAGCCCTTGGATTCACACCAATAAAGATATTTACGCCATATCTTATGATAGATTTTCCTGGTGACAGGCTTTCCTGCCTGAATTAAGGTATCAATGACTGACTCGGAGAAACCACGCTTTGATGAAATCAAGCATTCAATCTCTAGGCAGTCAGCCTCAGAGAAATTAGATTTGGATGATTGAAAGGACCTTGAAGTAGAAGGTCGTATCTCAGCGGCAGAGTCCATGGTGGAAAGGATGACATGTCCACCAGATCTGCATACCAAGTGCTGCGTGGCCACGCAGGCGCTATCAAGATCACAGATGCTCTCTCCTGCTTGATTTTGGCAATCAGACGAGGGAGCAGAAGAAACGGTGGAAACACATAAGCCAGGTTGAAGGACCAAGGAGCTGCTAGAGCATCTATCAGCGTTGCCTTGGGGTCCCTGGACCTGGATCTGTAACAAGGAAGCATGGCGTTCTGGCGAGACACCATGAGATCCAGTTCTGGTTTGCCCCAACGATGAATCAATTGTGCAAACACCTCCGGATGGAGATCCCACTCCCCCGGATGAAAAGTCTGTCGACTTAGAAAATCCGCCTCCCAGTTCTCTACACCTGGGATATGGATAGCTGATAGGTGGCAAGTGTGAATCTCTGCCCAGCGAATTATATTTGAGACTTCTAACATTGCTAGGGAACTCCTTGTTCCCCCTTGATGGTTGATGTAAGCCACAGTCGTGATGTTGTCCGACTGAAATCTGATGAACCTCATTGTCGCTAGCTGAGGCCAAGCCTGAAGAGCATTGAATATCGCTCTCAGTTCCAGAATGTTTATTGGAGTGTCTCCTCCTGAGTCCACGATCCCTGAGCCTTCAGAGAGTTCCAGACTGCCCCCCAGCCTAGAAGGCTGGCATCTGTCGTTACAATTGTCCAATCTGGCCTGCGAAAGGTCATTCCCTTGGACAGATGGACCCGAGATAGCCACCAGAGAAGAGAATCCATTGTCTCTTGATCCAGATTTAGTAGAGGGGACAAATCTGTGTAATCCCCATTCCACTGACTGAGCATGCATAGTTGCAGCGGTCTGAGATGTAGGCGTACAAACGGCACTATGTCCATTGCCGCTACCATTAAGCCGATTACTTCCATACACTGAGCCACCGAAGGGCGAGAAGTGGAATAAAGAACACGGCAGAAATTTAGAAGTTTTGATAACCTGGACTCTGTCAGGTAAATCCTCATTTCTACAGAATCTATTAGGAGTTCCCAGAAAGGAGACTCTTGTGAGAGGGGATAGAGAACTCTTTTCCTCGTTCACCTTCCACCCATGCGACCTCAGAAATGCCAGAACTATGTCCGTATGAGACTTGGCAATTTGGAAATTTGATGCCTGTATCAGAATGTCGTCTAAATAAGGGGCCACTGCTATGCCCCGCGGTCTTAGGACCGCCAGAAGTGACCCCAGAACCTTTGTAAAGATTCTTGGAGCTGTAGCTAACCCAAAGGGAAGAGCTACAAACCGGTAATGCCTGTTCAGGAAAGCAAACCTGAGAAACCGATGATGATCTTTATGTATCGGAATGTGAAGATAAGCATCCTTTAAATCCACTGTAGTCATGTATTGACCCTCCTGGATCATAGGTAGGATGGTACGAATAGTTTCCATCTTGAACGACGGAACTTTGAGGAATTTGTTTAAAATATTGAGATCTAAAATTTGTCTGAAGGTTCCCTCTTTTTTGGGAACCATAAACAGATTTGAGGAAAATCCCTGTCCTTGTTCCTCCTGTGGAACAGGATGGATCACTCCCATAACTAGGAGGTCTTGAACACAGTGTAAGAATGCCTCTCTCTTTATCTGGTTTGCAGATAATTGTGAAAGGTGAAATCTCCCTTTTGGAGGAGAAGCTTTGAAGTCCAGAAGATATCCCTGGGATACAATTTCCAACGCCCAGGGATCCTGGACATCTCTTGCCCAAGCCTGGGCGAAGAGCGAAAGTCTGCCCCCTACTAGATCCGTTACCGGATATGGGGCTGATACTTCATGCTGACTTAGGGGCAGCAGCAGGCTTTTTGGCCTGCTTACCTTTATTCCAGGTCTGGTTAGGTTTCCAGACCGACTTGGACTGGGCAAAAGTTCCCTCTTGATTTGCATTAGAGGAAGTTTATGCCGTACTCGCCTTGAAGTTTCGAAAGGCACGAAAATTAGTCTGTTTGGCCCTTGATTTGGACCTATCCTGAGGAAGGGCATGACCTTTTCCTCCAGTGATATCAGCAATAATCTCCTTCAAACCAGGCCCAAATAGGGTCTGCCCCTTGAAGGGAATGTTAAGCAGCTTAGACTTTGAAGTAACGTCAGCTGACCATGATTTAAGCCATAGCGCCCTGCGCGCTTGAATAGCAAAACCAGAATTCTTAGCCGTTAGTTTAGTCAAATGAACAATGGCATCAGAAACAAAAGAATTGGCTAGCTTAAGTGCTCTAAGCTTGTCAAGTATGTCATCCAATAGGGTCTCTACCTGTAAAGCCTCTTCCAGAGACTCAAACCAGAACGCCGCAGCAGCAGTGACTGGGGCAATGTATGCAAGGGGCTGTAGAATAAAACCTTGTTGAATAAACATTTTTTTAAGGTAACCCTCTAACTTTTTATGCATTGGATCTGAGAAAGCACAACTGTCCTCGACAGGGATAGTAGTACGCTTAGCTAGTGTAGAAACTGCTCCCTCCACCTTAGGGACTGTCTGCCATAAGTCCCGTGTGGTGGCATCTATTGGAAACATTTTCTTAAAAATAGGAGGGGGAGAGAACGGCACACCTGGTCTATCCCATTCCTTAGTAATGATTTCTGTAAACCTTTTAGGTATTGGATAAACATCAGTGCACACCGGCACTGCATAGTATTTGTCCAATCTACACAATTTTTCTGGCACTGCAATTGTATCACAGTCATTTAGAGCAGCTAAAACCTCCCTGAGCAACACGCGGAGGTGTTCAAGCTTAAATTTAAATGTAGACATATCAGAATCAGGTTGAATCTTTTTCCCTGAGTCAGAAACATCACCCACAGAAAGAAGCTCTCCTTCCTCAGCTTCTGTATATTGTGAGGGAGTATCAGACATAGCTCTTAAAGTGGCAGTATGCTCTGTATTTCTTCTAACTCCAGAGCTGTCTCGCTTTCCTCTAAACCCAGGTAGTCTGGATAATACCGCTGACAGGGTATTATCCATGACTGCCGCCATGTCTTGTAAAGTAAACGCTATGGGCGCACTAGATGTACTTGGCGCCATTAGAGCGTGAGTCCCTTGAGCGGGAGTCAAAGGGTCTGACACGTGGGGCGAGTTAGTCGGCATAACTTCCCCCTCGTCAGAGTCCTCTGGTGATAAATATGATCTTTATTACTGAAAGTGAAATCAGTACATTTGCTACACATTCTAAGAGGGGGTTCCACCATTGCTTCTAAACATAATGAACAAGGAGTTTCCTCTATGTCAGACATGTTTAAACAGACTAGCAATGAGACCAGCAAGCTTGGAAAACACTTTAAATAAAGTTAACAAGCAAAATATAAAAACGGTACTGTGTCTTTAAGAGAAACAAATTTTGTCAGAATTTGAAAAACAGTGAAAAAAAAGCAGTAAATCAAACGAAATTTTTACAGTGTGTATAATAAGCTAACAGAGCATTGCACCCACTTGCAAATGGATGATTAACCCCTTAGTTAAAAAAACAAATAAAAAAAACGATAGACGTTTTTTAACAGTCACAACAAACTGCCACAGCCTTGCTGTGGGCCTACCTTCCCCAACAAACGATTTTGGAAAGCCTAAGAGCCCTTGAGAGAGGTCCTATAGCATTCAGGGGACTCCTGGAGGAAGCTGGATGTCTCAGTCTGTAAATGTTACTGCGCAAAAAAGCGCTAAATTAAGCCCCTCCCACTCATAGTAACACAGTGGAAAGCCTCAGGAAACTGTTTCTAGGCAAATTTAAGCCAGCCATGTGGAAAAAAACTAGGCCCCAATAAAGTTTTATCACCAAAGTATATATAAAAACGTTTAAACATGCCAGCAAACGTTTTATATTGCAAATCTATAAGAGTATTACCACAGAAAGTAAGCATGATACCAGTCGCTATTAAATGACTGTATTCAGGCTTACCTTACATAAATCTGGTATCAGCAGCATTTTCTAGCATTCACATCTTCTAGAAAAAAATTTAACTGCACATACTTCATTCATAGCAGGATAACCTGCACGCCATTCCCCCGCTGAAGTTACCTCTCTCTTC
Organism: Bombina bombina; assembly: GCF_027579735.1. Taxonomy (NCBI): domain Eukaryota; kingdom Metazoa; phylum Chordata; class Amphibia; order Anura; family Bombinatoridae; genus Bombina; species Bombina bombina. The sequence continues at coordinate 921,754,208 of NC_069503.1, forward strand.
AGTCATGTGTGAGAACAGCAATGGATCTTAGTTACAACCTGCTAAGATCATAGAAATAACAGGCAGATTCTTCTTCTATTTTCTGCCTGGGACAAAATAGTACAACTCCGGTACCATTTAAAAATAACAAACTTTTGACTGAAGAATAAAAACATAATTTATGCTTACCTGATAAATTTATTTCTCTTGTAGTGTATCCAGTCCACGGATCATCCATTACTTATGGAATATATTCTCCTTCCCAACAGGAAGCTGCAAGAGTCCACCCACAGCAAAGCTGCTATATAGCTCCTCCCCTAACTGCCATATTCAGTCATTCGACCGAAAACATGCAGAGAAAGGAAAAACCATAGGGTGCAGTGGTGACTGTAGTTCAAATGAAAAAATTACCTGCCTTAAAGTGACAGGGCGGGCCGTGCACTGGATACACTACAAGAGAAATAAATTTATCAGGTAAGCATAAATTATGTTTTCTCTTGTTAAGTGTATCCAGTCCACGGATCATCCATTACTTATGGAATACCAATACCAAAGCTAAAGTACACGGATGATGGGAGGGACAAGGCAGGTACTTAAACGGAAGTTACCACTGCCTGTAAAAAACCCTTTCTCCCAAAAATAGCCTCCGAAGAAGCAAGGTATCAAATTTGTTAAATTTGAAAAGTATGAAGCGCAGACCAAGACTCCATCTTGTAAATCTGTTCAACAGAAGCCACATTTAAAAAAGGCCCAAGTGAAAACCACAGCTCTAGTAGAATGAGCTGTAATCCCTTCAGGAGGCTGCTGTCCAGCAGTCTCATAAGCTAAATGAATTATGCTTTTTAACCAAAAAGACAGAGAGGCTGCTGAAGTCTTTTGACCTCTCCTCTGTCCAGAATAGACAACAAACAAGGTGAACGTTTGATGAAAACTGTAGTAGCTTGTAAGTAAAACTTTAAAGCACAAACCACGTCCAATATTGTGTAATAGACGTTCCTTCTTTGAGGAAGGATTAGGATACAAGCATGGAACAACTATCTCTTGAGTGATGTACTTGTTAGATACCACCTTAGGAAAAAACCCAGGTTGGTACGCAGGACTACCTTATCCGTACGAAGGACCAGATAAGGAGAATCACATTGTAACACAGATAACTTGGAGACTCTACGAGTCGAGGAATTAGCTACCCAAAAGGAACTTTCCAAGATAAAGATTGATATCTATGGAACAAAAAAGGTTCAAACGGAACTTCTTGAAGAACCTTAAGAATCAGGTTTAAGCTCCATGGCGGAGCAACAGTTTTAAACACAGGCTTGGATCTAACCAAAGCCTGACCAAATGTCTGAACTTCTAGAATACCTGCCAGACGCTTGTGCAAAAAAATAGACAGAGTAAAAATCTGTCCCCTTTTAAGGAATTAGCTGACAACCCTTTTCTCAAAAACATCTTGGAGAAAAGATAATATCCTGGGAATCCAGACTTTACTCCATGAGTAACCCTTGGATTCATAACAATCAGATATTTACACCATATCTATGTTCAATTTTCCTAGAGACAGGCTTTCATGTCTGTATTAAGGTATCAATGACTGACTCGGAGAAGCCATGCTTTGATAACATCAAGCGTTCAGTCTCCAGGCAGTCCATCTCAGATTGATTCTATTTAGATGGTTGAAAGGACCCTGAGGTAGAGGGACCTGTCTCAGAAGCAGAGACCGTGATGGAAAGGATGACATGTCCACCAGATCTGCATACCAGGTCCTGCGTGGCTACGCAGGCGCTGTCAAAAACACCAAAGCCCTCTCCTGCTTGGTCTTGACCTCCGGAGGAAATCCCACTCCCCCGGAAGAAAAGTCTGACGACTTAGAAAATCCACCTCCCAGTTCTCAACACCTGGGATATGGATAGCTGATAGACGAGAGTGAGTCTCTGTCCAGTGAATTATTGTAAGACTTCTAACATCGCTAGGGAACTTCTGTTCCCCCTTGATGGCTGATGTAAGCCACAGTCGTGTATATTGTCCGACTGAGTATGATGTACCTCAGAGTTGCTAACTGAGGCCAAGTCTGAAGAGCATGGAAAATCACTCCCAGTTCCAGAATATTTATTAGAAGGAGGGTCTCCTCCTAAGTCCACTATCCCTGAGCCTTCAGGGAGTTCCAGACTGCATCCCAACCTAAAAGGCTGGCATCTATTGTAACAATTGTCCCATCTGACCTGCGGAAGGTCATACCCTTGGACAGATGGACCCGACATAGTCACCAGAGAAGAGAATCTCTGGTCTCTTGGTCCAGGTTTAACAGGGGGACAAATCTGTGTAATCCCCGTTCCTCTGACTGAGCATGCATAGTTGCAGCGGTCTGAAATGTAGACGTGCAAACGGTACTATGTCCCTTGCCGCTACCATTAAGCCGATTTCATTCATGTACTGAGCCACCGAAGGGCGCGGATGGGATGAAAAAACACGGCAGAAATTTAGAAACTTTGACAACCTGGACTCCGTCAGGTAAATTTTCATTTCTACAGAATCTATCAGAGTCCCTAGGAGGGAAACCCTTGAGATTGGGGATAGAGAACTCTTTCCTTGTTCACTTTCCACCCATGTGATCTCAGAAATGCCAGTACTACGTCCGTATGAGACTGGGCAATTTGGATGTTTGACGCCTGTATCAGGATGTCGTCTAAATAAGGGGCCACTTCTATGCCCCGCGGTCTAAGGACCGCCAAAGCGACCCCAGAACCTCCATAAAGATTCTTGGGGCTGTAGATATCCCAAAGGAAAGAGCTACAAACTGGTAATGCCTGTCTAGAAAGGCAAACCTGAAAAACGATGGTGATCTTTATGCATCACAATGTGAGGATAAGCATCCTTCAAATCCATTGTAGTCCTCTATTGACTCTCCTGGATCATAGTTAAGATGGTACGAATAGTTTCCATCTTAAATGACGGAATTCTGAGGAATTTGTTTAAGATCTTTAGATCCAAAATAGGTCTGAAGGTTCCCTCTCCTTGGGAACCACAAACAGATTTGAGTAAAAACTCTGTCCCTGTTCCTCTCTTGGAACTGGATGGATCTCGTACACAATGTAAGAATGCCTCCTTCTTTATCTGGTTTGCAGATAATTGTGAAAGGCGAAATCTCCCCCTTTTTTGGGGGGGAATCTTTGAAATCCAGAAGATATCTCTGGGATATAAATTCCAATGCCTAGGGATCCTGGGCATCTCTTGCCCATGCTTGGACAAAGAATGAAAGTCTGCCCCCTATAGGATCCGTTACCGGATAGGGGTCCGTTCCTTCATGCTGCCTTAGAGGCAGCAGCAGGCTCCTTGGCCTGCTTATCTTTGTTCCAGGTCCGATTGTCTCCAGACCGCCTTGGACTGAGCAACAATTCCCTCTTGTTTTGCCTTAGAGGAAGAGGATGCCACACCTGCCCTGAAGTTTTTAAAAGGTACGAAAATTAGACTTTTTTTTTTTTTTTTTTTTATGCCCTTGATTTAGACCTATCCTGAGGAAGGGCATGACCTTTTCCTCCAGTGATATAAGCAATAATCTCCTTCAAACCAGGCCCGAATAGGGTCTGCCCCTTGAAGGGAAGTTAAGTAGCTTATTTATTAAAGTCACGACAGCTGACCATGATATAAGCCATAGCGCTCTGCGCGCCAGTATAGTAAAAAACAGAATTCTTAGCCGTTAGTCTAGTCAAATGAACAAGGCATCAGAAAACAAAGAAATTGGCTAGCATAAGCTTGTCAAATATATTCATCCAATGGAGTCGCTTAACTGTAAAGCCTCATCAAGAGACTCAACCCAGAACGCCGCAGCAGCAGTGACAGAAGCAATGTATGCAAGGGGCTGCAGGATAAAACCCTGTTGAATAAACATTTTTTATCCATTGGATCTAAAAAGCACAACTGTCCTCGTCAGAGGTAGTGGTACGCTTAGCTAGAGTAGAAACTCTTCTCTCCACCTTAGGAACTGTCTGCCAGAAGTCCCGTGTGGTGGTAACTATTAGAAAACATTCTTCTAAAAAATAGGAGGGGAAGAGAACGGCACACCTGGTCTATCCCATTCCTTATTAAAACATTTTTAGTAAACCTCTTTAGGTATTGGAAAAACATCAGTACACACCGGCACTGCATATTATTTATCCAGTCTACACAATTTCTCTGGCCCTGCGATTGTACACATTCATTCAGAGCAGCCAAAGCCTCCCTGAGCAACAAGTGGAGGTTCTCAAGCATAAATTTTAAATGTAGAAATATCAGAATCAGGTTAAATCATCTTCCCTGAGTCAAAAAAAAATCACCCACAGACTAAGCATATTGTGAGGTAGTATCATACATGGTTCTTAAAGCGTCTGTATGCTCTGTATCTACCCCCAGAGCTAACTGCTTTCCTTTAATTTCAGGTAGTCTGACTAATACTGCTGCCAGAATATTATTCACCACCTTTGCCATGTCTTGTAAAATAAACGCTATGGGCGCCCTTGATGTACTTGGCGCCATTTGAGCGCGAGTCCCTGAAGCGGGAGTCGAAGGGTCTGACACGTGGGGAGAGTTAGTCGGCATAACTTTCCCCTCGACAGAATCCCCTGGTAAAAGAAACGCTATGGGTGCCCTTGATGTACTTGGCGCCATTTGAGCGTGAGTCCCTAAAGCGGGAGTCAAAAGGTCTGACACGTGGGGAGAGTTAGTCGGCATAACTACCCCCACGACAGAATCCTCTGGTGATAATGTTTTTAAAGACAAAAAATGATCTTTATTGTTTAACATGAAATCAGTACATCTAGTACACATTCTAAGATGGGGTTCCACCATGGCTTTAAAACATAATGAACACAGAGCTTCCTCTATGTCAGACATGTTAGAACAGACTAATAATGAGACTAGTAAGCTTGGAAAACACTTTAAATCAAGTTAACAAGCAAATATATAAAACGTTACTGTGCCTTTAAGAGAAACAAATTTTGTCAAAATTTGAAAACAGTGAAAAAAAGGCAGTAAAACAAACGAAATTTTTACAGTACATGTAATAAGGTAACAGAGCATTGCACCCACTTGCAAATGGATGATTAACCCCTTAATGCAAAAAAAAAAAAAGACATAGACGTTTTTAAAAACAGACACAACAAACTGCCACAGCCAACAGTGGGAAGCTTCAGTTAACTGTTTCTATGCAAAATTTAAGCCAGCCATGTGGAAAAAACTTAGGCCCCAATAAGTTTTATCACCAAACATATGTTAAAAAACGATTAAACATGCCAGCAAACGTTTTAAAACACATTTTTACAAGAGTATGTATCTCTATTAATAAGCCTGATACCAGTCCCTATCGCTGCATTTAAGGCTTTACTTACATTACTTCGGTATCAGCAGTATTTTCTTAGTCAATTCCATTCCTAGAAAAATATTTTACTGCACATACCTTATCTGCAGGAAAACCTGCACGCCATTCCCCCTCTGAAGTACCTCACTCCTCAGAATGTGTGAGAACAGCAAATGGATCTTAGTTACGTCTGCTAAGATCATAGAAAAACGCAGGCAGATTCTTCTTCCAAATACTGCCTGAGATAAACAGCACACTCCGGTGCCATTTAAAAATAACAAACTTTTGATTGAAGAATAAACTAAGTAGAAAGCACCACAGACTCTCACGACCTCCTATCTATGTTGAGGCTTGCAAGAGAATGACTGAATATGGCAGTTAGGGGAGGAGCTATATAGCAGCTTTGCTGTGGGTGGACTCTTGCAGCTTCCTGTTGGGAAGGAGAATATATTCCATAAGTAATGGATGATCCGTGGACTGGATACACTTAACAAGAGAAAACAACTACGTTACACCACTTCTCTCTTACTACCTCCATGCTTGTTGAGAGTTGCAAGAGAATGACTGGGTATGGCAGTTAGGGGAGGAGCTATATAGCAGCTCTGCTGTGGGTGATCCTCTTGCAACTTCCTGTTGGGAAGGAGAATATTCCACAAGTAATGGATGATCCGTGGACTGGATACACCTTACAAGAGAAATAAACATATATATGTATATAGAGGTATAATTGAAACGGATTCCTCTATGGAAATAACAGTGGGGACAGAAATATTTTGCTCGATATTATAACAGTATTTGATTACACCTTATATTATAAACAGTACAGAGAAAACCTGGTAGAGAGCCCTCTACACTATAGTAATTCACCCTCAGACACTTTTACTATCTCCCAATGTAATCAGCTTTATAGCCCCCAGAAATAAGAAGATGCCCTAACTACCCCCTGACATTTCCTACATGGTTCCTCATACCTTTCATGAGTTTGACAGGCAATCATATTAGAATTTGTTTAGAAATAGGCCCCAAATGTTTTAGTAGAAATCTAGTCACAGAGGCTCTGGACCGAGAGAGAAAAGCCTGGAAACACTGAGGGTAGGGAGCTACAGCCAGGAGCAAAGCTGGTGTCTTTGTATAATGACAAATGTGTTCCCCATCCTAACCAGAGCATGCACACTACCGCTTCATGCACTAAGCTATTGCCGGTTCTCTTAAAAGTGCTCAAAGAAAAACCCTAAAACTGCCAGAGAGTGAAAAAGGGTCAGATGCTTCTCTAATAATGTTTGCAGTGTTTGTAGAACTGTTAGAGATATGATATGGAGAAAAAAAATTGTGTCATGAGGGGAGCAGGTGAAGTCCCCTGGCTATGCTGTACCTGTGTTAGAGTACCTACAAATAGCCTCTAGATGTGTCTGCTGTGTAAAGGCACTTACCTTAAGCAGCACCCGTCCACTGGCTTACCAGGCATGTCAATGTTAATGCAACTGCAGCAGTATCCAGTAGAGAGCCCATCCAGTGCAGGGATTGAGTACCGCAGAAGATTGCAGTAGGAAATACTGAAGTCCCTTAGGGACTGAGGGTAGTTATGATGTCCCTTAGGGAAATGCTGTGCACATAACAGGGAACTCCTGTGTCCCTGTATCATTCAGCTGCTGTGAAGAGTCTTTTCTTTCTTCTTTGTAAATTATACTCTTCAGGGATTCACATAGGCTTGAGCACCCAATTTGTAATCCATAAGCAATGAGCTGGAACAGCCTATATTCTCAACCATCTCCTACGAGGCTAAGAGCAAAACTAAGAGTGAGTTGGGAGGGTTTTGAAGATCTTGTATGGGTTCTTGACCTCCTCCTAGCGGCGGGAAATATATACCATATGTTATTGAGGACTGTGGACCATCATAATTTTAAGACAGAAAAAACGAAATTTATGATTATCTGATCAATTTCTTTCTTTCCGGATATGTTGAGTCTACAAAGTCATTCAATTACTAGTGGGAATATCACTCCTGGCCAGCAGCAGGAGGCAAAGAGCACCACAGCAAAGCTGTTAAGTGTCACTCCCCTACCCATAATCCCCAGTCATTTGACCTAAGGGAAATGGAAAAGGAATAACACAAAGGTGTAGAGGTGCCTGAGTATTAGTAAAAAATAACTGTCTTAATAAAGGGTGGGGTCGTGGACTCTCCATATCCAGAAAGAAAGAAATTTATCATCAGGTAAGCATGAATTTTGTTTTCTTTCCTAAGATATGGAGAGTCCACAACGTCATTCAATTAATAGTGAGAATCCAAACCCAAGCTAGAGAACACAAAATGAACAGGGAGGGAGAACAAGACAGGCAGACCTAAACAGAAGGCACCACCGCTTGAAGATCCTTTCTCCAAAAAGAGGCCTCAGTTGAGGCAAAAGTATACAATTTGGAAAAAGTATGCAGAGAGGAGCAAGTTTCAGCCTTGCAAATCTATTCCACAGAAACTTCATTTTTGAAAGCCCAAAAAGAGGAGGAGGAGACAGCCCTAGTGGAATGAGCTGTAATTCTCTCAGGAGGCTGCTGTCCAGCAGTCTCATAAGCAAAATGAATTATACTTCTAAACCAGAGGGAAAGAGAAGTAGCAGTAGCCTTTTGACCCTTACGCTTCCTAAGAAACAAACAAACAAACAGGGCAGAAGATTGGCGAAAATCCTTAGTTGCCTGTTGGTAGAATTTTAGAGCATGCACAACATCCAAGTTGTGCAACAGACGTTCTTTATGAGAAGAAGGATTGGGACAGAGAGAAGCAACAATTTCCCCGATTAATATTTCTATCCGAAACCACTTTAGGAAGAAACACCAATTTAGTACGAAGAACCGTTCTATCAGCATGAAAGATAAGGTAAGGCGAATCAAACTGCAAAGCCGAGAGTTCAAAAACTCTACAAGCAGAAGAGATAGCAATAAGAAACAAAACCTTCCAATATAGCAACTTAATATCAATGGAATGCATTGGCTCAAATGGAGTCTGCTGCAAAACTTTAAGAGCAAGATTAAGGCTCCAAGGAGGGGCAACAGGTTTAAACACAGGCCTGATTCTAACCAGGGCCTGACAAAAAGATTGAACATCTGGCACATCTGCCATACGCTTGCAGATATCTGACCTTTCAGTGAACTGACTGACAACCCTTTCTCCAGACCTGCCTGGAGAAAAGACAAAATTCTAGGAATCCTGACCCTACTCCAAGAGAAGCCCTTAGATTCACACCAATAAAGGTATTTACGGCATACCTTATGATATATTTTTCAAGTAACAGGATTGCGAGCCTGGATCATGGTCTCAATGACTGACTCAGAAAATCCATGCTAAAACAGAACTAAACATTCAATCTCCAAGCAGTCAGCTTCAGAGAATGGACCCCGAGTTATGGACCCTGAGTTAGAGGGTCCTTCCTCAGAGGCAACCTCCAAGGTGGCCAAGAAGACATCTTCACTAGGTCGGCATACCAGATCCTGCGAGACCATGGAGGAGCTATTAGAATTAGCGATGCTCTCTCTTGTTTGATACGAGCAATAACTCGTGGAAGGAGCGCAAACTGAGGAAACGGGTATGCTAGACCGAAATCCCAAGGAACCGCCAGAGTATCTATCAGAGTGGCCTGAGGAGCTCTTGACCTTGAACCGTACCTTGGCATTCTGCCAAGACGCCATCAGATCCAACTCCAGCACCCCCATTTGAGGGTTTACCTGGAGAATACAGTCCTCTCCACGGGATGAAATGTCTGTCTGCTCAGGAAATCTGCTTCCCAGTTGTCCACTCCAGGAATGTGGATTGCAGATAAACAATTGTGAGCTTCCGCTAAGGAACTCAAAGTTCCTCCCTGGTAGTTGATGTAAGCCACTGAGGTGACGTTGTCCGACTGAAACCTGATAATTGTCCTTAGCCCGGTTTGAGGCCAAGCCATCGGAGCATTGTAAATTGCTCTCAATTACAAGCTGTTTATCGGGAGAGCAGAATCCTCCCGAGTCCATAGTCCCTGCGCCTTTAACGAGTCGCAGACTTCTCCCCAGCCTAGCAGGCTGGCGTCCGTGGTCACAATCACCCAGGAAGGTATCCGGAATCATGTGCCCTGAGACAGATGATCCTGAGAAAGCCGCCACGGGTGAGAGTCTCTTGTCAACTGGTCTAGATCTATCCTCTGAGACAGATCTGAATGGTCTATTGTCTGAGCATGCATAATTGCAGAGCTTGCTTGTCGAAAAGATGGCACCTGAACCAATATGTCGTCCAGGAATAGTGCCACTACAATTCCCCGAGACCTGATCACTGCCAAGAGAGCCCCACAGAACCTTTGAGAAAATTCTGGGAGCTGTGGCAAGGCCAAACAGAAGAGCCACAAACTGAAAGTGTTTGTCTAGAATGGCAAATCTCATGAATTTGTGATGATCCCTGAGGATGGGAACATAAATACACGTCCTTCAGGTCTATGGTCATCATGAAATGACCCTCTTAGACCAAAGGAAGAATGGAACAAATGGTTTCCATTTTGAAGGACGGTACCTTGAGAAACTTATTGAGGCACTTTAGGTCTAAAATGGGTCAAAAAGTTCCCTCTTTTTTTGGGAACCACAAACAGATTTGAAAAGAATCCTAGACCCTGTTCCCTTACTGGAACAATCACTCAAGAATGCCTTTCTTTTTACCTGGTCTGCAGATAATCTTGAGAGGTGGAATCTGCCCCTGGAAGGGAAAGTTTTGAATTCTATTTTGTAACCCTGAGATACTATTTCCACAGCCCAAGGATCTGGGCCATTTCGTCTCCACGCTTGACAAAACCGGGAAATCCCGGACCGGGGGCAGACCCTTCATGCTGGCTTAGACTCAGCTGAGGGTTTCTTTGATTTCTTCACCTTGTTCCAAGACTGATTGGGTCTCCAAAAATACTTGGACTGTTCCTGCTTAGAGGAGGGAGAGTTAGACTTTGGATCTTTGAAATTACGAAAGTTACGAAAATTACTTTGACGTCCTTTAGGTCTATTCTTCTTGTCTTGTGGTAGAATGTACCCCTGTCCACATGTAATTTCAGAAATTATTTCTGCCAGATCAGGGCCAAACAAGGTCTTAACTTTATAAGGTAGCAACAAAAGCTTGGACTTGGAGGCAACATCACCTGACCAAGATTTTAGCCACAGAGCCCTATGGGCTAGAACAGCGAAGCCAGACATCTTGGCTCCCAGTCTAATAACTTGCATGTTAGCATCAGAGATAAAGGAGTTGGATAGTTTGAGAGCCTTAATCCTAGCTTGTATCTCCTCCAACTGAGTCTCTTCTAAAATCAATTCAGACAAAGCATCACACCAATAAGATGCTGCACTTGCCACTGTGGCAATACAAACTGCAGATTGCCATTGAAGACCTTGATGAACATACATCTTCTTCAAATAAGCCTCCAGGATTCTGTCCATGAGATAAAGGAACAGCTATCCTCAATAGGGATCGCAGTTCTCTTAGCCAGGGTAGAAATAGCCCCTTCTACTTTAGGCACTGTGTGCCAAGAATCTTTAATGGAGTCTGGGACAGAAAAAACTTCCACAGAGGAAGGAATATCATAGTATTTATTACATTTACTAGACTTCTTAGGGTTGACAACGACAGAAGTATAGGAGTCGCCCAAAGTAGCCAATACCTCCTTTAACAGTACACAAAGGTGTTCAAGCTTAAATCTGAAGTTTACTTCTTCAGTGTCAGATGAAAGAATAATACTGTCCGAATCTGAGATTTCACCCTCAGAGGCTACTGATGTATACTCCTCATCAGACTTTATGAGAGAGGGCAACCTGCGTAGCAGTAGGTGTTCTAGCTAAACATGCAGCACAGAATTGCATAGGCAAAACAATGTGTCTCTAGGCATAACAAGCATTTGTCAAGACATTCTTCCATGTCCATAATACTAAATAAAAAATTCCCCAAATTGAAGAATTTTTTTTAAATACACTGTCACTTTAAGAATTTTTAATACCACAGCCGCTTAACGTTATGCAAAAATTCTTTAAAATAGTAAACCAATCAGGCCCCTTACACCTCAGACAGGTTGAGGTGCCTTACCATAACACTTATACACAACTTGGCTGCCAGAAGTCTCTAAAACGATCGTATAGTAGATCAACACTGAAGAGACTGAAATTCAATGATGCCGCTGCGCTCTGTGAATATCCGACAGCAGAGAGAAGTCACATGACCAGCAGAGAGAGGAAACTATGCAGCAAGTAAAAGGCGCGCGTTTCCCTCTGCTACAACACCGGAGTTAAATTTACACAAATGCTTGAGCAGTCTGTCAGTTAGCCTGTTCTAGCTAAGCAAGCAAAGAAAACCAACTGTATAAACATAAGACCTGCACACATACTAATAAAGTATTTCAACAAAATTAGCCCAAAGAGGAAAAATGTCCCAATAAAGGGAAGATTAACCCCTAGTCTCAACATACATAGGGCTAGATTTATTAACGTATACGCGCCCCTGTACGCCTCAGCTCGCCTGTGGCGGGGCGAAATTACCCGCAGGTATTCGCCATTGCACATGAGCGCAATTTTGCGCTCACGTGCAATCCCACCCTCTGCCCGCGCACAGCCAATCACGCGCGGGCAGGAGCTGTCAATCTCCTTGGTCGGACTCGACCGAGGAGATTGAATTTCGCCACAATAGAGGTGGCGTAGATGTTAGGGAAGCAGCGGTCTGGTGACTGCTGCTTGATAAATCACGGCGTGCAAGTTCTTGAAAGAACTTGCAGCCGTAGAGGCTTGATAAATCAAGCCCATAATGTGCCTTTCCACTGCGAAAAAGAATCCTGTATAAAGGATTTTAAAAATGTCCCCATCTACTGCATATGAAATATTCTTCTGAAGTGCAAGTCTCCAAGACAAAAGCACTTACCTGCAGTCTAGCTGTCCGGCAGAAAGACTGATCACAAGGCGTGAAAGGACACATACTCCTTACAGAGACCTGTAGAAAAAGAAAGAACAGAGTAACCAACTGCGGCTTTCTGTACCATGGGCAGCAATGTATTAGGAAACAAAGCAAGGACTACTCTACTGAAGAGATTCACGTAAACTCAGCTAAACCCAAATCCTTGCTTGCACGGAAAAGTACCAGAAAAAGGAATTCATTTCTTCAGACACTAAACTTCACCTCCTCCATTGAAAGTCAAAGAGAATGACTGGGGATTATGGGTAGGGGATTGACACTTAACAGCTTTGCTGTGGTGCTCTTTGCCTCCTCCTGCTGGCCAGGAGTGATATTCTCACTAGTAATTGAATGACGTTGTGGACTCTCCATACCTTAGGGAAAAAAGGGCATTCAGCTCTTTTACTGCCCTTAAAATGGCAATCAGCTCTTTTACAGTCTATTAAATCCCTAATCTTAAAAAAAAAAAAAAAAATCCTAATACTAAGCCCCAAATAGGTACTCACCGTTCCTGAAGTCTGGCGAAGAAGGACTTCTTCCAGGCGGCTCCATCATCTTCTATCTCCATCCCTGATGCACAAATCCGGAGCGGCAGTTCTCAGCAGCGTGAAGGTTCCTCTTTATCTCCGGCGTACCCTGAAAATTGAATGCAAGGTACCGCAATCAATTTGGGGTACTTTGCATTCCTATTGGCTGAAATTTTTAAATCAGCCAATAGGATTAGAGCTACTGAAATCCTATTGGCTGTTCAAATCAGCCAATAAGATTTCAGTAGCTCTTATCATATTGGCCGATTTCAAAATTTCAGCCAATAGGAATGCAAGGTATCCCAATAAATATGGGGAACCTTGCATTCAATCTTCAGTGTGTGACGGACGATCGCATGAAGAGGAGCCTCCATGCTGCTGAGGACCGCCGCTGAGGATCCATGTATCAGGGGAAGCCAGCTCCACAGCTCTGCCTTTGCTCCGTATAAAGACAGAAGATGGTGCCGCCTGGAAGATCTTATTTTTTGGGGGGGTTATTTTTAAGATTAGAGATTTAATCGGCTGTAAAAGAGCTGATTGCCCTTTTAAGGACAGTAAAAGAGCTGAATGACCTTTTAAGGGCAATGCCCATACAAATGCCCCTTTAGGGGCAATGGTTAGTTAAAGGGCCACTGTAAGTAAATATTTTCTATGCCTGTTACTAACTACCCCAAATACGCTTTTTATCAATAGCATTTCATTAACATATCTCTACCGTATATCAGAAATCTTGTCTGCAAATTTAATTGTTTTCCAAACCCACTCCGTGGGTATCCTTTGCTCTGTACCAATCCGTTTACAATACCTAGGTTTCAAAATGGCGCTTTAAACACAAAGTTATTGGTTTAAGTCTTTTGAACATGCAGTGCTGAAAATAGTGGGCAGGATAACGTGACATCATCGGCGAATAAAAGATATAACTTTTAGAACGTTATGAAACTTTGTTTTGGAGAAAATATAGGTCAGTAGGTTTTAATTAATGTTTATTAACTTTAATATGTTAGTTGTTTAGCTTAAAAATTATAACAGAAAGTAATCCTTTAAGGCACTTTTAAGGGCTATTGGTAGTTTAGGGCGTTTTTATTTTGGGGGGCTTTTTTATTTTCATAGAGATTAGGTTTAATTTTTTTTATTTTTGATCATTTTATTTATTTTTTTCTGTAATATTAGTGTTTTTTATTTTTTGCAATTTTAGATTTTTGTTTCTGTAATTTAATGTTAAATAAAACCTAAGTGTAACTTAGTATTGGGGTTAATTTAGGGGGTGTTAGGTTAGGGGGCTTAGTAATTAAATAAGGTATTTGCAATGTGGGGGTTTGGCGGTTTAGGGGTTAATAGGTTAAATAGGTTTATTGCGATGTGGGGAGTTGGCGGTTAAGGGGTTAATATTTTAATTATGATATTTGCGGATTAGGGGTTAATTACTATATTATTTTGCAATGTTGGCGGTTTCGGTGTTTGTTAATACTTTGCGGGAGAGGTTAAGTATTTTTTTCTTTATTTTGTGCGGGTATGGTTTTTTTTCGTAGTTTCATGTTTTTTGTGGGGGGGTTTAAGGCGTTGTTTGCCTACGCTGCATCCAGGTGGATTCCAAAAATGGCAGGGTGGTGAAAGAATCCACCATTTTCGGAATCCACCACGATGCAGCTTTCCTGCATCCAGGTGGTTTCTTTTGGCTACCTCGTGCAGCCAACATTCCTTTGAGGATGCATGCGCAACTGGTGACGGACACGTTACAAACACGATTATAGTATAGATTCCCCAGTTTTGCACAACCAACACAGTTATATTAATATACTTTTACCTCTGTGATTACCTTGTATCTAAGCATCTTCTGACAACCCCCTGATCACGACTGACTATTTAAAATCTATTGAGTTGCATTTAGTACTGTGCTGTGCCAAGTCTTAAATAACTTACCGGGCGTGAATACAATGTTATCTATATGGCACACATGAACTATCAGTCTCCTGTTGTGAGAAGCAAATACAAAAGCATGCGATTAAGAGGCTGTCAATAGAGCCTTTATAACATTTAAACCTCTAAATTTCTGCCCGTTTCAAAGTATATTAATCTAACAATGTTGGTTGTGCAAAGCTGGGGAATGGTTAGTAAAGGCATTATCTATCTTTTTAAACAATAACATTTTTTGTGTAGAGACTGTCCCTTTAACAGCCTCTCTCTCTGAATGTCAATACTACATGATAAAAAGTAATCGCATTAACAGCCTATAAGCAGAAAAGAAAGCACAGCAAATAGCACAGGCTTAAACATAGTGTTAAGTTCCCAAACAAAGAATCTCCAAGTGAAGCACCAGGCTTCTGTGTTTGTGGGACATACCTAGGAACATCATGTACACACAACCATCACATAACCAAAAATGCCTAGTCCAATGCTATAAGACACTCATGTATTGAGGAAATAACAGTAGCGCTAAACATCATTGGAAGCAGCACATCACTCAGCAGCAACAAGAACCTGGGTACTCACTGACTGAGCACAAAAACAGATAATTAAATACTGCTACATTATTGTAACACTCCTTTTACACCAGTTATAGATTTAACTGATAAAGTGCTAGAAAACAAAATTTATGCTTACCTGATAAATTTCTTACTTTTGCGATGTACTGAGTCCACGGATTCATCCTAACTTGTGGGATATTGTCCTTCCTGACAGGAAGTAGCAAAGAGAGCACCACAGCAGAGCTGTCTATATAGCTCCCCCCTTAACTCCACCCCCCAGTCATTCGACTGAAGGCCAAGGAAGAAAAGGAGAAACCATAAGGTGCAGAGGTGACTGAAGTTTTCATAAAAAAATACTATCTGTCTTGAATAGACAGGGCGGGCCGTGGACTCGGTACATTGCAAAAGAAAGAAATTTATCAGGTAAGCATAAATTTTGTTTTCTTTTGCAATATGTACCGAGTCCACGGATTTATCCTAACTTGTGGGATACCAATACCAAAGCTTTAGGACATGGATGAAGGGAGGGACAAGACAGGAACCTAAACAGAAGGCACCACTGCTTGCAAAATCTTTCTCCCAAAAATAGCCTCCGAAGAAGCAAAAGTATCATATTTGGAAAATTTGGAAAATGTATGAAGTGAAGACCAAGTCGCAGCCTTACAAATCTGTTCAACAGAAGCATCATTCTTAAAAGCCCATGTGGAAGCCACCGCTCTAGTGGAGTGAGCTGTAATTCTTTCAGGAGGCTGCTGTCCAGCAGTCTCATAAGCCAAACGGATGATGCTTTTCAGCCAAAAGGAAAGAGAGGTAGCCATAGCCTTTTGACCTCTACGCTTTCCAGCATAGACAACAAACAAAGAAGAGGATTGGCGGAAATCTTTGGTTGCAAATAAAACTTCAAGGCACGAACCACGTCCAAGTTGTGCAACAGACGTTCCATCTTAGAAGAAGGATTAGGACACAGAGAAGGAATAACAATTTCCCGATTGATATTCCTGTTAGAAACAACCTTAGGGAGGAACCCAGGTTTGGTACGCAAAACCACCTTATCAGCATGGAAAACAAGATAAGGCGAGTCGCATTGTAAAGCAGATAGTTCCGAAACTCTTCGAGCTGAAGAGATAGCAACTAGAAACAGAACTTTCCAAGATAGAAGCTTAATGTCTATGGAATGCATGGGTTCAAACGGAACCCCTTGAAGAACATTAAGAACTAAATTTAAACTGCATGGCGGAGCAACAGGTTTAAACACAGGCTTGATTCTAACTAAAGCCTGACAGAACGACTGAACGTCTGGAACATCTGCCAGACGTTTGTGCAATAGAATTGATAAAGCAGATATCTGTCCCTTTTAGGGAACTAGCTGATAGCCCCTTCTCCAATCCTTCTTGGAGAAAGGACAAAATCCTAGGAATCCTGATTTTACTCTATGAGTAGCCTTTGGATTTGCACCAAAAAAAAAAAAAAAAAAAAGATATTTATACCATATCTTATGATAAATTTTCCTGGTGATAGGCTTTCGAGCCTGAATCAAGGTATCTATGACCGACTCGGAGAAACCCCGCTTTGATAAAATCAAACGTTCAATCTCCAAGCAGTCAGTTGCAGAGAAATTAGATTTGGATGCTTGAACGGACCTTGGATCAGAAGGTCCTGTCGCAGTGGCAGAGTCCATGGTGGCAGAGATGACATGTCCACCAGGTCTGCATACCAAGTCCTGCATGGCCACGCAGGTGCTATCAAAATCACCGAAGCTCTCTTCAATTTGATTCTGGCAATCAGACGCGGAAGGAGAGGGAAAGGTGGAAACACATAAGCCAGGTTGAACGACCAGGGTACTGCTAGAGCATCTATCAGTACTGCCTGAGGATCCCTGGACCTGGATCCGTAACAAGAAAGCTTGGCGTTCTTACGAGACGCCATCAGATGCAATTCTGGTGTGCCCCATAGCTGAATCAGTTGAGCAAACACCTCCGGATGGAGCTCCCACTCCCCCGGATGAAAAGTCTGACGACTTAGAAAATCTGTCTCCCAGTTCTCTACCCCTGGGATATAGATCGCTGATAGATGGCAAGAGTGAGTCTCTGCCCATCGGATTATCCTGGAAACGTCTATCATCGCCAAGGAACTCCTTGTTCCCCCCTGATGATTGATATAAGCTACAGTTGTGAGGTTGTCCGACTGAAATCTGATGAATCCGGCCGAAGCCAGCTGAGGCCATGCCTGAAAAGCATTGAATATCGCTCTTAATTCCAGAATATTGATCGGTAGGAGGGCCTCCTCCTGAGTCCACAAACCCTGTGCTTTCAGGGAATTCCAGACTGCACCCCAGCCCAGTAGGCTGGCGTCCGTCGTCACTGTAACCCATGCTGGCCTGCGGAAACACATTCCCCGGGACAGGTGATCCTGTGACAACCACCAAAGAAGAGAGATAGATCTGGATCAAGAGACCAGAGACTGAGGAAATAAATCTGCATAATCCCCATTCCACTGTCTGAGCATGCATAGTTGCAGTGGTCTGAGATGCAAGCGAGCAAACGGAACTATGTCCATTGCCGCTACCATAAGTCCGATTACCTCCATACACTGAGCCACTGATGGCCGATGAATGGAATGAAGAGCTCGGCAGGTGGATAAAATCTTTGATTTCCTGACATCCATCAGAAAAATTTTCATGTCCACCAAATCTATCAGAGTTCCCAGGAATGGAACTCTTGTGAGAGGAATAAGAGAACTCTTTTTCACGTTCACCTTCCACCCATGAGATCTTAGAAAGGCCAACACTAAGTCCGTGTGAGACTTGGCTAGTTGAAAAGTCGACGCTTGAATAAGGATGTCGTCTAGATAAGGCGCCACTGCATTGCCCCGCGGCCTTAGGACCGCCAGAAGGGACCCTAGCACCTTTGTGAAGATTCTTAGCGCCGTGGCCAACCCGAAGGGAAGAGCCACAAACTGGTAATGCCTGTCCAGGAAGGCAAACCTATCTTTGTGGATAGGAATCTGTAGATACGCATCCTTTAAATCCACGGTGGTCATATATTGACCCTCCTGGACCATTGGTAAAATAGTCCGAATGGTCTTCATCTTGAAGGATGGAACTCTTAGGAATTGGTTTAGAATCTTGAGATCTAGAATTGGTCTGAAGGTTTCCTCTTTTTTGGGAACCACAAACAGATTGGAGTAGAAACCTTGTCCCTGTTCTGCTTTTGGAACTGGACAGGTCACTCCCATGGTAAAGAAGTCTTCTACACAGCGTAAGAACGCCTCTCTTTTTGTCTGGTTTACAGACAATTGAGAAAGATGGAACCTCCCCCTTGGAGGAGAATCTTTGAAATCTAAAAAAGGTACCCCTGGGTTACAATTTCTACGGCCCAGGAGTCCCGAACGTCTCTTGCCCAGGCCTGAGCAAAGAGAGAGAGAGTCTACCCCTACTAGATCCGGTTCCGGATCGGGGGCTACCCCTTCATGCTGTCTTAGTGGCAGCAGCAGGCTTTTTTGACCGTTTACCCTTGTTCCAAGCCTGGTTAGGTCTCCAAGTTGGCTTGGATTGAGCAAAGTTCCCCTCTTGCTTTGCCGAAGGGGAAGAGGAACCACCCTTGAAGTTTCGAAAGGAACGAAAATTATTTTGTTTGGTCCTTGACTTATTCGACTTATCTTGGGGAAGGGCATGACCCTTCCCTCCAGTGATGTCTGAAATGATCTCTTTCAGTGCAGGCCTGAATAGGGTCTTACCTTTGAAAGGGATGGACAAAAGCTTGGATTTAGATGACACATCAGCCGACCAGAACTTAAGCCATAACGCTCTACGCGCTAAAATGGCAAAACCTGAATTCTTTGCCGCTAACTTAGCAAGATAAAAAGCGGCGTCTGTAATAAAAGAATTAGCTAGCTTAAGAGCCTTAATTCTGTCCAGAATATCATCTAGT
This sequence comes from Bombina bombina, assembly GCF_027579735.1. NCBI lineage: Eukaryota > Metazoa > Chordata > Amphibia > Anura > Bombinatoridae > Bombina > Bombina bombina. Next base: position 921,773,362 of record NC_069503.1, read on the forward strand.
GGGGTCTCCACCTGAAGAGCCTCTTCTAGAGCCTCAAACCAAAAGGCAGCTGCAGTTGTTACAGGAACAATGCATGCAATAGGTTGAAGAAGAAAACCTTGATGAACAAAAATTTTCTTTAGGAGACCCTCTATTTTTTTTTTTATCCATAGGATCTATGAAAGCACAACTGTCTTCAATAGGTATAGTTGTACGCTTAGCCAAAGTAGAAATAGCTCCCTCCACCTTAGGGACCGTTTGCCATGAGTCCCTCATGGTGTCAGATATGGGAAACCTTTTCTTAGAAACGGGAGGGGGAGCGAACGGAATACCTTGTCTATCCCACTCCTTAGTAACAATGTCCGAAATCCTCTTAGGGACCGGAAAAACATCAGTGTAGACAGGAACCTCTAAATATTTGTCCATTTTACACAATTTCTCTGGAACTACAATAGGGTCACAATCATCCAGAGTTGCTAAAACCTCCCTAAGCAATAAACGGATGTGTTCTAGCTTAAATTTAAATGACGTCATATCTGAACCTGTGAGGGAGTAATCTTCCTGAATCAGAAATCTCTCCCTCAGATAGCAAATCCCTCATCCCTACTTCAGAACATTGTGAGGGAGTATCGGATACGGCAACTAAAGCGTCAGAAGGCTCAGCATGTGTTCTTAACCCAGAGCTACTGCGCTTCCCTTGCAACCCTGGCAGTTTAGAAAAAACCTCTGTAAGGGTAGTCTTCATTACTGAGGCCATATCTTGCAAGGTGAAAGAATTAGACGCACTAGAAGTACTTGGCGTCGCTTGTGCGGGCGTTACTGGTTGTGACACTTGGGGAGAACTAGATGGCAAAACCTGATTTCCTTCTGTCTGAGAATCATCCATTACCAAACTCAAAATATGTTGTCTGCAAGTTATAGACATATCAGTACAAGTGGGACACATTTTAAGAGGGGGTTCCACAATGGCTTCTAAACAAATTGAGCAATGAATTTCCTCAATGTCAGACATGTTAAACAGGCTAGTAATGAGACAAGCAAGCTTGGAAAACACTTTAATGAAAAAAAACAGAATTTATGCTTACCTGATAAATTACTTTCTCCAACGGTGTGTCCGGTCCACGGCGTCATCCTTACTTGTGGGATATCTCTTCCCCAACAGGAAATGGCAAAGAGTCCCAGCAAAACTGGCCATATAGTCCCTCCTAGGCTCCGCCCACCCCAGTCATTCGACCAACGGACAGGAGGAAAAATATAGGAGAAACCATATGGTACCGTGGTGACTGTAGTTAGAGGAAATAATTCATCAGACCTGATTAAAAAACCAGGGCGGGCCGTGGACCGGACACACCGTTGGAGAAAGTAATTTATCAGGTAAGCATAAATTCTGTTTTCTCCAACATTGGTGTGTCCGGTCATCCTTACTTGTGGGAACCAATACCAAAGCTTTAGGACACGGATGAAGGGAGGGAGCAAATCAGGTTACCTAAACGGAAGGCACCACAGCTTGCAAAACCTTTCTCCCAAAAATAGCCTCCGAAGAAGCAAAAGTATCAAATTTGTAAAATTTGGCAAAAGTGTGCAGTGAAGACCAAGTCGCTGCCTTACATATCTGGTCAACAGAAGCCTCGTTCTTGAAGGCCCATGTGGAAGCCACAGCCCTAGTGGAGTGAGCTGTAATTCTTTCAGGAGGCTACCGTCCGGCAGTCTCATAAGCCAATCGGATGATGCTTTTAAGCCAAAAGGAAAGAGAGGTAGAAGTCGCTTTTTGACCTCTCCTTTTACCAGAATAAACAACAAACAAGGAAGATAAAAAGCTGCATAAAAAGTACCTTGCTGCTAGAAGTAAGAGGGAGTATCATTGTTACTCATTATTCCCGCTAGCTCCAAGCCTGGCTAGATATTGCACTGCCCACAGTGTGCCTGATTACTGCACTGGGCTGGTTGGAATGTGCATTTTTTGTGTGATCCCTGCTGCTACCCCTATTGAGTGCACGATATAGTCTGTGCAGGGTGATAAAGCTGCCAGAAGTGCACGGGACAGAAAGCTGCAAGTGTACAAAGCTGATTCTCATCACTGCACACTACCAGGACTGTTGAGATGAGATAACTTCAGTTGGGGGGAACAGTTGGCAGACTTTTCTGCTTAAGATTAACTCCATCTACCCTAGAGGTCGGTCTGCTGGGTGACTGTGATTGATCCCAGACTGCTCCTATTGCACTTATTGAGGTGCTATCCAAATTGTGAGTTTATACTAACACGATTAAAAGCTAAATATTGTATTGAACAAACAATATTGGGCCATGTGGCGCATCTGTCTCTTTCTATAAACAAGGAAGATGTTTGTCTGAAATCTTTTGTAGCCTCTAAATAGAATTTTAGAGCACGGACTACGTCCAAATTGTGTAACAAACGTTCCTTCTTTGAAATTGGATTCGGACACAAAGAAGGTACAACTATCTCCTGGTTAATATTTTTGTTAGAAACAACCTTTGGAAGAAAACCAGGCTTAGTACGCAAAACCACCTTATCTGCATGGAACACCAGATAGGGTAGAGAACACTGCAGAGCAGATAACTCAGAAACTCTTCTAGCAGAAGAAATAGCAACCAAAAACAAAACTTTCCAAGATAGTAACTTAATATCTATGGAATGTAAAGGTTCAAATGGAACCCCTTGAAGAACTGAAAGAACTAGATTTAGACTCCAGGGAGGAGTCAAAGGTCTGTAAACAGGCTTGATCCTAACCAGAGCCTGAACAAATGCTTGAACATCTGGCACAGCTGCCAGTCGTTTGTGTAGTAAGACAGATAAAGCAGAGATCTGTCCCTTTAGAGAACTTGCAGATAATCCTTGCTCCAAACCTTCTTGTAGAAAGGAGAGAATCCTAGGAATTTTTATCTTATTCCATGGGAATCCTTTGGATTCACACCAACAGATATATCTTTTCCATATTTTATGGTAAATCTTTCTAGTTACCGGTTTTCTGGCCTGAACCAGAGTATCTATCACAGAATCTGAAAACCCACGCTTCGATAGAATCAAGCGTTCAATCTCCAAGCCGTCAGCTGGAGGGAAACAAGATTTGGATGTTCGAATGGACCCTGAACAAGAAGGTCCTGTCTCAAAGGTAGCTTCCATGGTGGAACCGATGACATATTCACCAGGTCTGCATACCAAGTCCTGCGTGACCACGCAGGAGCTATCAAGATCACTGTGGCCCTCTGCTGACTGATCCTGGCTACCAGCCTGGGAATGAGAGGAAACGGTGGAAATACATAAGCTAGGTTGAAGGTCCAAGGGGCTACTAGTGCATCTACTAGAGTCGCCTTGGGATCCCTGGATCTGGACCCGTAGCAAGGAACCTTGAAGTTCTGACGAGACGCCATCAGATCCATGTCTGGAATGCCCCATAATTGAGTTATTTGGGCAAAGATCTCCGGGTGGAGTTCCCACTCCCCCGGATGGAATGTCTGACGACTCAGATAATCCACCTCCCAGTTTTCCACACCTGGGATGTGGATCGCAGACAGGTGGCAGGAGTGATCCTCTGCCCATTGAATTATTTTGGTCACTTCTTTCATCGCCAGGGAACTCCTTGTTCCCCCCTGATGATTGATATACGCAACGGTCGTCATGTTGTCTGATTGGAACCTTATGAATCTGGCCTTTGCTAGTTGAGGCCAAGCTCTGAGAGCATTGAATATCGCTCTCAGTTCCAGAATGTTTATCGGGAGAAGAGACTCTTCCCGAGACCATAGACCCTGAGCTTTCAGGGATTCCCAGACCGCGCCCCAGCCCACTAGACTGGCGTCGGTCCTGACAATGACCCACTCTGGTCTGCGGAAGCTCATTCCCTGGGACAGATGGTCCAGGGTCAGCCACCTACGGAGTGAATCTCTGGTCTTCTGATCTACTTGAATCATTGGAGACAAGTCTGTATAGTCCCCATTCCACTGTTTGAGCATGCACAGTTGTAATGGTCTTAGATGAATTCGTGCAAAAGGAACTATGTCCATTGCTGCAACCATCAACCCTACTACTTCCATGCACTGTGCTATGGAAGGACGAGGAACAGAATGAAGAACTTGACAAGAGCTTAGAAGTTTTGACTTTCTGACCTCTGTCAGAAAAATCCTCATTTCTAAGGAATCTATTATTGTTCCCAAGAAGGGAACTCTTGTCGACGGAGACAGAGAACTTTTTTCTATGTTCACCTTCCATCCGTGTGATCTGAGAAAGGCCAGAACGATGTTTGTATGAGCCTTTGCTTTTGACAGGGACGACGCTTGTATTAGAATGTCGTCCAAGTAAGGTACTACTGCAATGCCCCTCGGTCTTAGAACCCCTAGAAGGGACCCTAGTACCTTTGTGAAAATCCTTGGAGCAGTGGCTAACCCGAATGGGAGGGCCACAAACTGGTAATGCTTGTCCAGAAAAGCGAACCTTAAGAACTGATGATGTTCTTTGTGGATAGGAATATGTAGGTACGCATCCTTTAGATCCACGGTAGTCATAAATTGACTTTCCTGGATAGTGGGTAGAATCGTTCGAATGGTTTCCATCTTGAACGATGGTACCCTGAGAAATTTGTTTAGGATCTTCAAATCCAAAATTGGTTTGAAAGTTCCCTCTTTTTTGGGAACTACGAACAGATTGGAATAAAATCCCATTCCTTGTTCCTTTATTGGAAATGGGTGTATCACTCCCATCTTTAACAGGTCTTCTACACAATGTAAGAACCCCTGTCTCTTTATTTGGTTTGAGGATAAGTGAGACATGTGGAACCTTCCCCTTGGGGGTAGTTCCCTGAATTCCAGGAGATAACCCTGAGAAACTATTTCTAGCGCCCAGGGATCCTGAACATCTCTTGCCCAAGCCTGAGCAAAGAGAGAGAGTCTGCCCCCCACTAGATCCGGTCCCGATCCGATCGGGGGCTACTCCTTGCTGTTTTGTTAGTAGCGGCAGGCTTCTTGGCCTGCTTACCCTTGTTCCAGCCTTGCATCGGTTTCCAGGCTTGGTGTGAGGCATTACCCTCTTGCTTAGAGGATGCAGAATTAGAGGCCGGTCCGTTCCTGAAATTGCGAAAGGAACGAAAATTAGACTTATTTTTGGCCTTGAAAGGCCTATCTTGTGGAAGGGCGTGGCCCTTTCCCCCAGTGATGTCTGAAATAATCTCTTTCAATTCTGGTCCAAATAGAGTTTTACCTTTGAAAGGGATGTTAAGCAATTTTGTCTTGGATGACACATCCGCTGACCAAGACTTTAGCCAAAGCACTCTGCGCGCCACGATAGCAAACCCTGAATTTTTCACCGCTAATCTAGCTAATTGCAAAGCGGCATCTAAAATAAAAGAGTTAGCCAACTTAAGTGCCTGAACTCTGTCCATAACCTCCTCATATGGAGTCTCTCTACTAAGCGAGTTTTCTAGTTCCTCGAACCAGAACCACGCTGCTGTAGTGACAGGAACAATGCACGAAATGGGTTGTAGAAGGTAACCTTGCTGTACAAAAATCTTTTTAAGCAAACCCTCCAATTTTTTATCCATAGGATCTTTGAAAGCACAACTATCCTCGATAGGAATAGTAGTGCGTTTGTTTAGAGTAGAAACGGCCCCCTCGACCTTAGGGACTGTCTGCCATAAGTCCTTTCTGGGGTCGACCATAGGAAATAATTTCTTAAATATGGGGGGGGGGGGACAAAAAGGTATGCCAGGCTTTTCCCACTCTTTATTCACTATGTCCGCCACCCGCTTGGGTATAGGAAAAGCGTCGGGGTGCACCGGAACCTCTAGGAACTTGTCCATCTTGCATAATTTCTCTGGAATGACCAAGTTGTCACAATCATCCAGAGTAGATAACACCTCCTTAAGCAGTGCGCGGAGATGTTCTAATTTAAATTTAAATGTCACAACATCAGGTTCAGCTTGTTGAGAAATTTTCTCTGAATCTGAAATTTCCCCATCTGACAAAACCTCCCTCATGGCCCCTTCAGATTGGTGTGAGGGTATGACAGAACAATTATCATCAGCGCCCTCCTGCTCTTCAGTGTTTAAAACAGAGCAATCGCGCTTTCTCTGATAAGTAGGCATTTTGGATAAAATATTTGCTATGGAGTTATCCATTACAGCCGTTAATTGTTGCATGGTAATAAGCATTGGCGCGCTAGATGTACTAGGGGCCTCCTGTGTGGGCAAAACTGGTGTAGACACAGTAGGAGATGATGTAGTATCATGTTTACTCCCCTCATCTGAGGAATCATCTTGGGCAATTTCATTATCTGTGGCAGTACTGTCCTTACTTTGTTTGGACGCTATGGCACAATTATCACACAAATTTAAATTGGGAGACACATTGGCTTTCATACATATAGAACATAGCTTATCCGAAGGCACAGACATGTTAAACAGGCTTAAACTTGTCAATAAAGCACAAAAAACGTTTTAAAACAAAACAGTTACTGTCTCTTTAAATTTTAAACAGAAAACACTTTATTACTGAATATGTGAAAAAGTATGAAGGAATTGTTCAAAAATTACCAAAATTTCACCACAGTGTCTTAAAGCATTAAGAGTATTGCACACCAATTTTCAGAGCTTTAACCCTTAAAATAACGGAACCGGAGCCGTTTACAAATTTAACCCCTATACAGTCCCAGCTATAGCCTTTGCTGAGACCTAACCAAGCCCAGAGGGGAATACGATACCAATTGACGCCTTCTAGAAACTTTTCCAGCAACTTTCAGATCCTCACACATGCATCTGCATGCCCTGCTCTCAAAAAACAACTGCGCAGTAATGGCGCGAAAAACATAATTTATGCTTACCTGATAAATTCCTTTCTTCTGTTGTGTGATCAGTCCACGGGTCATCATTACTTCTGGGATATAACTCCTCCCCAACAGGAAATGCAAGAGGATTCACCCAGCAGAGCTGATATAGCTCCTCCCCTCTACGTCAGTCCCAGTCATTCGACCAAGAATCAACGAGAAAGGAGTAACCAAGGGTGAAGTGGTGACTGGAGTATAATTTAAAAGATATTTACCTGCCTTAAAAACAGGGCGGGCCGTGGACTGATCACACAACAGAAGAAAGGAATTTATCAGGTAAGCATAAATTATGTTTTCTTCTGTTATGTGTGATCAGTCCACGGGTCATCATTACTTCTGGGATACCAATACCAAAGCAAAAGTACACGGATGACGGGAGGGATAGGCAGGCTCATTATACAGAAGGAACCACTGCCTGAAGAACCTTTCTCCCAAAAATAGCCTCCGAAGAAGCAAAAGTGTCAAATTTGTAAAATTTGGAAAAAGTATGAAGCGAAGACCAAGTTGCAGCCTTGCAAATCTGTTCAACAGAGGCCTCATTCTTAAAGGCCCAAGTGGAAGCCACAGCTCTAGTGGAGTGAGCTGTAATTCTTTCAGGAGGCTGCTGTCCAGCAGTCTCATAGGCTAAACGTATTATGCTACGAAGCCAAAACGAGAGAGAGGTAGCAGAAGCTTTTTGACCTCTCCTCTGTCCAGAATAAACGACAAACAGGGAAGAAGTTTGGCGAAAATCTTTAGTTGCCTGCAAGTAGAACTTGAGGGCACGAACTACATCCAGATTGTGTAGAAGACGTTCCTTCTTTGAAGAAGGATTTGGACACAAGGATGGAACGACAATCTCTTGATTGATATTCCTGTTAGTAACTACCTTAGGTAAGAACCCAGGTTTAGTACGCAGAACTACCTTGTCTGAGTGAAAAATCAGATAAGGAGAATCACAATGTAATGCTGATAACTCAGAGACTCTTCGAGCCGAGGAAATAGCCATTAAAAACAGAACTTTCCAAGATAACAATTTTATATCAATGGAATGAAGGGGTTCAAATGGAACACCTTGTAAAACGTTAAGAACTAAGTTTAAACTCCATGGCGGAGCAACGGCTTTAAACACAGGCTTGATCCTAGCTAAAGCCTGACCAAAGGCCTGGACGTCTGGATTTTCTGACAGACGCCTGTGTAACAAGATGGACAGAGCTGAAATCTGTCCCTTTAATGAACTAGCCGATAAACCCTTTTCTAAACCTTCTTGTAGAAAAGACAATATCCTAGGGATCCTAACCTTACTCCAGGAGTAACGTTTGGATTCGCACCAGTATAGGTATTTGCGCCATATTTTATGGTAAATCTTTCTGGTAACAGGCTTCCTAGCCTGGATCAGGGTATCAATAACCGACTCAGAAAAACCACGCTTTGATAAAATCAAGCGTTCAATTTCCAAGCAGTCAGTTTTAGAGAAGTTAGATTTTGATGTTTGAATGGACCCTGTATCAGAAGGTCCTGTCTTAGAGGTAGAGACCAAGGTGGACAGGATGACATGTCCACTAGATCTGCATACCAAGTCCTGCGTGGCCATGCAGGCGCTATTAGAATCACTGATGCTCTCTCCTGTTTGATTTTCGCAATCAATCGAGGAAGCAGCGGGAAGGGTGGAAACACATAAGCCATCCCGAAGTTCCAAGGTGCTGTCAAAGCATCTATCAGAACCGCTCCCGGATCCCTGGATCTGGACCCGTAGTGAGGAAGTTTGGCGTTCTGGCGAGACGCCATGAGATCTATCTCTGGTTTGCCCCAACGTCGAAGTATTTGGGCAAAGATCTCCGGATGAAGTTCCCACTCTCCCGGATGAAAAGTCTGGCGACTCAAGAAATCCGCCTCCCAGTTCTCCACTCCCGGGATGTGGATTGCTGACAGGTGGCAAGAGTGAGACTCTGCCCAGCGAATTATCTTTGATACTTCCATCATTGCTAGGGAGCTTCTTGTCCCTCCCTGATGGTTGATGTAAGCTACAGTCGTGATATTGTCCGACTGAAACCTGATGAACCCCTGAGTTGTTAATTGGGGCCAAGCCAGAAGGGCATTGAGAACTGCCCTCAATTCCAGAATGTTTATTGGAAGGAGACTCTCCTCCTGATTCCATAATCCCTGAGCCTTCAGAGAATTCCAGACAGCGCCCCAACCTAGCAGGCTGGCGTCTGTTGTTACGATTGTCCAGTCTGGCCTGCTGAATGGCATCCCCCTGGACAGGTGTGGCCGATAAAGCCACCATAGAAGAGAATTTCTGGTCTCTTGATTCAGATTTAGAGTAGGGGACAAATCTGAGTAATCCCCATTCCACTGACTTAGCATGCACAATTGCAGCGGTCTGAGGTGTAGGCGTGCAAAAGGTACTATGTCCATTGCCGCTACCATTAAGCCGATCACCTCCATGCATTGAGCTACTGACGGGTGTTGAATGGAATGAAGGACACGGCATGCATCTTGAAGCTTTGTTAACCTGTCTTCTGTCAGGTAAATCTTCATTTCTACAGAATCTATAAGAGTCCCCAAGAATGGAACTCTTGTGAGAGGAAAAAGAGAACTCTTCTTTTCGTTCACTTTCCATCCATGCGACCTTAGAAATGCCAGAACTAACTCTGTATGAGACTTGGCAGTTTGAAAGCTTGAAGCTTGTATTAGAATGTCGTCTAGGTACGGAGCTACCGAAATCCCTCGCGGTCTTAGTACCGCCAGAAGGGCACCCAGAACCTTTGTGAAGATTCTTGGGGCCGTAGCCAATCCGAATGGAAGAGCCACAAACTGGTAGTGCCTGTCTAGGAAGGCAAACCGTAGATACCGTTGATGATCCTTGTGAATCGGTATGTGAAGGTAAGCATCTTTTAAATCCACTGTGGTCATGTACTGACCCCTTTGGATCATAGGTAAGATTGTCCGAATAGTTTCCATTTTGAACGATGGAACTCTTAGGAATTTGTTTAGAATTTTTAAATCTAAGATTGGCCTGAAAGTTCCCTCTTTTTTGGGAACCACAAACAGGTTTGAGTAGAACCCTTGTCCTTGTTCCGACCGCGGAACTGGATGGATCACTCCCATTAATAACAGATCTTGTACACAGCGTAGAAACGCTTCTTTCTTTATCTGGTTTGTTGACAACCTTGACAGATGAAATCTCCCTTTTGGGGGAGATAATTTGAAGTCTAGAAGGTATCCCTGAGATATGATCTCCAGCGCCCAGGGATCCTGAACATCTCTTGCCCAGGCCTGGGCGAAGAGAGAAAGTCTGCCCCCCACTAGATCCGGTCCCGGATCGGGGGCTCTCGGTTCATGCTGTCTTTGGGGCAGCAGCAGGTTTCCTGGCCTGTTTGCCCTTATTCCAGGACTGGTTAGGTTTCCAGCCTTGCCTGTAACGAGCAACAGCTCCTTCCTGTTTTGGTGCAGTGGAGGTTGACGCTGCTCCTGTTTTGAAATTCCGAAAGGGACGAAAATTAGACTGTCTAGCCTTAGCTTTGGCTTTGTCTTGAGGTAGGGCGTGGCCCTTACCTCCTGTAATGTCAGCGATAATTTCTTTCAAACCGGGCCCAAATAAAGACTGCCCCTTGAAAGGTATATTAAGTAATTTGGACTTAGAAGTAACATCAGCTGACCAGGATTTTAGCCACAGTGCTCTACGTGCCTGTATGGCGAATCCTGAGTTCTTAGCCGTAAGTTTGGTTAAATGTACTACGGCCTCCGAAATGAATGAATTAGCTAGTTTAAGGACTCTAAGCCTGTCCATAATGTCGTCTAGCGTAGATGAACTAAGGTTCTCTTCCAGAGACTCAATCCAAAATGCTGCCGCAGCCGTAATCGGCGCGATACATGCAAGGGGTTGCAATATAAAACCTTGTTGAACAAACATTTTCTTAAGGTAACCCTCTAATTTTTTATCCATTGGATCTGAAAAAGCACAGCTATCCTCCACCGGGATAGTGGTACGCTTAGCTAAAGTAGAAACTGCTCCCTCCACCTTAGGGACCGTTTGCCATAAGTCCCGAGTGGTGGCGTCTATTGGAAACATCTTTCTAAATATTGGAGGGGGTGAGAACGGCACACCGGGTCTATCCCACTCCTTAGTAACAATTTCAGTTAATCTCTTAGGTATAGGAAAAACGTCAGTACTCGCCGGTACCGCAAAGTATTTATCCAACCTACACAGTTTCTCTGGTATTGCAACGGTGTTACAATCATTGAGAGCTGCTAAGACCTCCCCTAGTAATACACGGAGGTTCTCCAATTTAAATTTAAAATTTGAAATATCTGAATCCAATCTGTTTGGATCAGAACCGTCACCCACAGAATGAAGCTCTCCGTCCTCATGCTCTGCAAGCTGTGACGCAGTATCAGACATGGCCCTAGTATTGTCAGCGCACTCTGTTCTCACCCCAGAGTGATCACGCTTGCCTCTTAGTTCTGGTAATTTAGACAAAACTTCAGTCATAACAGTAGCCATATCATGTAATGTTATCTGTAATGGCCGCCCAGATGTATTAGGCGCCATAATATCACGCACCTCCCGGGCGGGAGATGCAGGTACTGCCGCGTGAGGCGAGTTAGTCGGCATAACTCTCCCCTCGCAGTTTGGTGAAATTTGTTCACATTGTACAGATTGACTTTTTGACATAAAAAATTATAGAGTAACGTTTTTATTCACAGTCAATATAAAATTCTCACAGCTCTGCTGAGAGAATGTACCTCCCTTCAAAGAAGTTTGAAGACCCCTGAGATCTGTCAGTGAACCGGATCATGCAGGAAATATAATAGTAGCTGACTGGAAATTTTTGATGCGTAGCAAAGAGCGCCAAAAACGGCCCCTCCCTCTCACACACAGCAGTGAGGAGAAACGAAACTGTCACAATTTAAAGCAGACAACTGCCAAGTGGAAAATAATGCCCAAACATTTATTCACTCAGTACCTCAGCAATGTAAACGATTCTACATTCCAGCAAAAACGTTTAACATGATAATATTTATTAAAAGGATTAGTGACCTTTAACAGAGTAGTTCCGGTGAAATACCATTCCCAGAATACTGAAGTGTATACATACATGTCATTATAACGGTATAGCAGGATTTTCTCATCAATTCCATTCAGAAAATAAAAACTGCTACATACCTCAATGCAGATTCATCTGCCCGCTGTCCCCTGATCTGAAGCTTTTACCTCCCTCAGATGGCCGAGAACAGCAATATGATCTTAACTACTCCGGTTAAAATCATAGTAAAAAACTCTGGTAGATTCTTCTTCAAACTCTGCCAGAGAAGTAATAACACGCTCCGGTGCTATTGTAAAATAACAAACTTTTGATTGAAGTCATAAAAACTAAGTATAATCACCATAGTCCTCTCACACATCCTATCTAGTCGTTGGGTGCAAGAGAATGACTGGGACTGACGTAGAGGGGAGGAGCTATATCAGCTCTGCTGGGTGAATCCTCTTGCATTTCCTGTTGGGGAGGAGTTATATCCCAGAAGTAATGATGACCCGTGGACTGATCACACATAACAGAAGAAATGAGGCTCATCCTACAACTAGGAAGGCCCCCTGACTGGAAAAGGTGTCTAACATAGTGCCTGCCGTTTAATAAACGTTCCCCAAGTTTATAAATGCGAATTATCAGCATAAATATGAATAAAATGCCCAAATAAAGCAATCGATTTAGCCCATAAAAATGTCTACCAGTTTTATAGCCCATATTAAGCCCTTTATTCTGTTTGTTTGACTAAGAAAATGGCTTACCGGTCCCCATGAGGGGAAATGACAGCCTTCCAGCATTACATGGTCTTGTTAGAAATATGGCTAGTCATACCTTAAGCAGAAAAGTCTGCTAACTGTTTCCCCCAACTGAAGTTACTTCATCTCAACAGTCCTATGTGGAAACAGCAATCGATTTTAGTTACTTGATAGAAGAATAAAAACTACATTTAAACACCAAAAAACTCTTAACCATCTCCGTGGAGATGTTGCCTGTGCAACGGCAAAGAGAATGACTGGGGTGGGCGGAGCCTAGCTTTGCTGGGACTCTTTGCCATTTCCTGTTGGGGAAGAGATATCCCACAAGTAAGGATGACGCCGTGGACCGGACACACCAATGTTGGAGAAACACAATTTTCAAAAAACGGTACTGTGCCTTTAAGAAAAAAAAAAGGCATACATAAACTGCAAAACAGGTTAAAATAGCTTAAAATTTTCTGAAATTTTTAGTGTACCTATTAAGCTTTAGGAGGATTGCACCCCAAGTAAATAAGCAATGCACCCCCAATTAACAAAACCGGATCACAAAATGTCTAAAACCGGTTTAAACCCCTATTAGCACCTTGCCACAGCTCTGCCCTTAGGGAACGATAGAACGATAGAAAGGTATTAAAGCTTTGATTAGGCCCTCAGGATGAATAACAGGGCCTCAGGAGAAGTTTATTGCTGCTTGCCAGAAGAACTAAAATGCGCAACAGAGGCACGAAAATAGGCCCTGCCCACCACACTCGATGTGGGTGGGGCCTACCCAAATCCAAAAAAACCTTGTCTGAAGCCATGTGGGTTATAATAACCCCAATATAAGCCAAATGAACCCTCTGCAAAAGTACCAATAAAAATGTTACTCCCATAACACCCAAACGTTTGTCCTTCCAATTTCACATACAAACTGAGTGCCCAAAATAAATAAGCCCTTTATGCAAGCTAGTTAAACCTTTTAACCCTAGGATTACTGCTTACCCATCCCCTAAAGGGGATACTGTTAGCCTTTCTGAGTTAACATAGTCTCTGCAGAAAAAATTACTGAACATACCTCATTGCTGTATAGCAAGAACCGTTCCTCACACTGAAGTTTTCCTGTACTCCTCAGCTTCTGTGGGAACAGCAAATGGACCTTAGTTACAAATGCTAAGATCATCATCCTCTAGGCAGAAATCTTCATCTATGTCCTGCATGAGAGCAAATAGTACAACACCGGTACCATTTAAAATAACAAACTCTTGATTGAAGATAAAATAAAAACTAACAGTTTAACACCTCTTCTCTTCACCCTTCCTGCTTAGAGCCAGGAAAGAGAATGACTGGGGGGTGGAGTTAAAGGGGGAGCTATATAGACAGCTCTGCTGTGGTGCTCTCTTTGCTACTTCCTGTCAGGAAGGACAATATCCCACAAGTTAGGATGAATCCGTGGACTCGGTACATCTTGCAAAAGAAAGATTTAGAAAGCAAAGGAATAGCGGTTTTGCTGTAATATTAGTAAACAGCAATAGTATGTATAAAAAGACCCTACATGTATAAGGAAAAGAAAAGTTGTGCAAAGGATTTTATTGTAGTTACAGCTTCAATAATGTAGCCGGGAAAGATCACACATTTAAAAGGGACATTATTGAGACTAGCAAGCTTGGAAAACACTTTAAATCAAGTTAACAAGCAAATAAAAGAAACTGTACTGTGCCTTTAAGAGAAACAAATTTTGTCAGAATTTGAAATACAGTGAAAAAATGCAGTAAATCAAACAAAATGTTTACAGTGTGTATAATAGGCTAACAGAGCATTGCACCCACCTGCAAATGGATGATTAACACCTTAGTTCAAAAAACGGATAAAAAAAACGAAATAGACGTTTTTTAACAGTCACAACCAACTGCCACAGCAAGCTGTAGCCCTACCTTCCCCAATAAACGACTTTGGAAAGCCTTTGGGCCCTTTAGAGATGTCCTGACCTATAGCATTCAGAGGGCCTTTGAGGGAAGCTGGATGTCACAGTTTGCAATTTTAACTGCACCAACTGTAACTTTTATACTACAACAGTGGAAATTGTTTCTAGTCAAAATTTAAGCCAGCCATGTGGAAAAAACTAGGCCTCAATAAAGTTTTATCACCAAAGCATATATAAAAAAACGATTAAACATGCCAGCAAACGTTTTATATTGCAATATCATAAGGGTATTACCCCTGGGAGTAAGCATGATACCAGTCGTTATTAAATCACTGTATTCAGGCTTAACTTACATTAATCCGGTATCAGCAGCATTTTCTAGTGTTTTCCATCTCTAGAAAAAATTATAAATGCACATACCTGATAGCAGAATAAACTGCACGCCATTCTCTCGCTGAAGTTTTACCTAATCTGAGTAATCCCCTCAGACATATGTGAGAACAGCAATGGATCTTAGTTACAACCTGCTAAGATCATAGAAACCTCAGGCAGATTCTTCTTCTATTGACTGCTTGAGATAAAATAGCACTACTCCGGTACTATTTAAAAATAAACTTTTGATTGAAGAAAATAAACTAGCTATATTTAACCACTCTCTCCTACAACGTCCTTGCTTGTTGAGAGTTGCAAGAGAATGACTGGGTATGACAGTTAGGGGAGGAGCTATATTACAGCTCTGCTGTGGGTGTCCTCTTGCAACTTCCTGTTGGGAATGAGAATATCCCACAAGTAATGGATGATCCGTGGACTGGATACACCTTACAAGAGAAACATGCAATTTTAAAATACTTTTCAATTGACTTCTAGTATCAAACTTACTTTATTATCTTTGTATCCTTTGTTGAAAGCCTGCATATAGGCTCAAGAACCTTCAAGGGTTTAAGCACAAAATGATATGCAAGTAACAATGCAGTAGTTATATGCCCTAACACAGAGGATTTTCTTTTAAATAATTATTTGCTACAGAACAATAGCAAATAAACCCCGCAAAAACATTGGGATATCAACACAGAAACTGATATATATCCCCTAATCTTGCTAACGATAAGAAACATATATGAGGTTCACCAGCGTTGTTTAAGGACTGGATCACACTGCTTACAGTCAGAGATATGATACAAGTAGCAAATACTGTATTACCCAACACCCACATACTACAACAAGGTAATCATTGTCACAGGGAGCTGCCTTTGGTTATGAAAGGGCTCAAGAAATACCAAGCACCAATGTTGCACAGAAAATAAGACTGTCAATTACATAATTTATATCTAATCATAGGGCTTGTAAGAGGTTAAAAACATAATTTATGCTTACCTGATAAATTCCTTTCTTCTGTTGTGCGATCAGTCCACGGGTCATCATTACTTCTGGGATATAACTCCTCCCCAACAGGAAATGCAAGAGGATTCACCCAGCAGAGCTGATATAGCTCCTCCCCTCTACGTCAGTCCCAGTCATTCGACCAAGAATCAACGAGAAAGGAGTAACCAAGGGTGAAGTGGTGACTGGAGAATAATTTAAAAGATATTTACCTGCCTTAAAAAACAGGGCGGGCCGTGGACTGATCGCACAACAGAAGAAAGGAATTTATCAGGTAAGCATAAATTATGTTTTCTTCTGTTATGTGCGATCAGTCCACGGGTCATCATTACTTCTGGGATACCAATACCAAAGCAAAAGTACACGGATGACGGGAGGGATAGGCAGGCTCATTATACAGAAGGAACCACTGCCTGAAGAACCTTTCTCCCAAAAATAGCCTCCGAAGAAGCAAAAGTGTCAAATTTGTAAAATTTGGAAAAAGTATGAAGCGAAGACCAAGTTGCAGCCTTGCAAATCTGTTCAACAGAGGCCTCATTCTTAAAGGCCCAAGTGGAAGCCACAGCTCTAGTGGAGTGAGCTGTAATTCTTTCAGGAGGCTGCTGTCCAGCAGTCTCATAGGCTAAACGTATTATGCTACGAAGCCAGAAAGAGAGAGAGGTAGCAGAAGCTTTTTGACCTCTCCTCTGTCCAGAATAAACGACAAACAGGGAAGAAGTTTGGCGAAAATTTTTAGTTGCCTGCAAGTAGAACTTGAGGGCACGAACTACATCCAGATTGTGTAGAAGACGTTCCTTCTTTGAAGAAGGATTTGGACACAAAGATGGAACAACAATCTCTTGATTGATATTCCTGTTAGTAACTACCTTAGGTAAGAACCCAGGTTTAGTACGCAGAACTACCTTATCTGAGTGAAAAATCAGATAAGGAGAATCACAATGTAATGCTGATAACTCAGAGACTCTTCGAGCCGAGGAAATAGCCATTAAAAACAGAACTTTCCAAGATAACAATTTTATATCAATGGAATGAAGGGGTTCAAATGGAACACCTTGTAAAACGTTAAGAACTAAGTTTAAACTCCATGGCGGAGCAACGGCTTTAAACACAGGCTTGATCCTAGCTAAAGCTTGACAAAAGGCCTGGACGTCTGGATTTTCTGACAGACGCCTGTGTAACAAGATGGACAGAGCTGAAATCTGTCCCTTCAATGAACTAGCCGATAAACCCTTTTCTAAACCTTCTTGTAGAAAAGACAATATCCTAGGGATCCTAACCTTACTCCAGGAGTAACGTTTGGATTCGCACCAGTATAGGTATTTGCGCCATATTTTATGGTAAATCTTTCTGGTAACAGGCTTCCTAGCCTGGATCAGGGTATCAATAACCGACTCAGAAAAACCACGCTTTGATAAAATCAAGCGTTCAATTTCCAAGCAGTCAGTTTCAGAGAAGTTAGATTTTGATGTTTGAATGGACCCTGTGTCAGAAGGTCCTGTCTCAGAGGTAGAGACCAAGGTGGACAGGATGACATGTCCACTAGATCTGCATACCAAGTCCTGCGTGGCCATGCAGGCGCTATTAGAATCACAGATGCTCTCTCTTGTTTGATTTTCGCAATCAATCGAGGAAGCAGCGGGAAGGGTGGAAACACATAAGCCATCCCGAAGTTCCAAGGTGCTGTCAAAGCATCTATCAGAACCGCTCCCGGATCCCTGGATCTGGACCCGTAGTGAGGAAGTTTGGCGTTCTGGCGAGACGCCATGAGATCTATCTCTGGTTTGCCCCAACGTCGAAGTATTTGGGCAAAAATCTCCGGATGAAGTTCCCACTCTCCCGGATGAAAAGTCTGGCGACTCAAGAAATCCGCCTCCCAGTTCTCCACTCCCGGGATGTGGATTGCTGACAGGTGGCAAGAGTGAGACTCTGCCCAGCGAATTATCTTTGATACTTCCATCATTGCTAGGGAGCTTCTTGTCCCTCCCTGATGGTTGATGTAAGCTACAGTCGTGATATTGTCCGACTGAAACCTGATGAACCCCTGAGTTGTTAATTGGGGCCAAGCTAGAAGGGCATTGAGAACTGCCCTCAATTCCAGAATGTTTATTGGAAGGAGACTCTCCTCCTGATTCCATAATCCCTGAGTCTTCAGAGAATTCCAGACAGCGCCCCAACCTAGCAGGCTGGCGTCTGTTGTTACGATTGTCCAGTCTGGCCTGCTGAATGGCATCCCCCTGGACAGGTGTGGCCGATAAAGCCACCATAGAAGAGAATTTCTGGTCTCTTGATTCAGATTCAGGGTAGGGGACAAATCTGAGTAATCCCCATTCCACTGACCTAGCATGCACAATTGCAGCGGTCTGAGGTGTAGGCGTGCAAAAGGTACTATGTCCATTGCCGCTACCATTAAGCCGATCACCTCCATGCATTGAGCTACTGACGGGTGTTGAATGGAATGAAGGACACGGCATGCATCCTGAAGCCTTGTTAACCTGTCTTCTGTCAGGTAAATCTTCATTTCTACAGAATCTATAAGAGTCCCCAAGAATGGAACTCTTGTGAGAGGAAAAAGAGAACTTTTCTTTTCGTTCACTTTCCATCCATGCGACCTTAGAAATGCCAGAACTAACTCTGTATGAGACTTGGCAGTTTGAAAGCTTGAAGCTTGTATTAGAATGTCGTCTAGGTACGGAGCTACCGAAATCCCTCGCGGTCTTAGTACCGCCAGAAGGGCACCCAGAACCTTTGTGAAGATTCTTGGGGCCGTAGCCAATCCGAATGGAAGAGCTACAAACTGGTAGTGCCTGTCTAGGAAGGCAAACCGTAGATACCGTTGATGATCTTTGTGAATCGGTATGTGAAGGTAAGCATCTTTTAAATCCACTGTGGTCATGTACTGACCCTTTTGGATCATAGGTAAGATTGTCCGAATAGTTTCCATTTTGAACGATGGAACTCTTAGGAATTTGTTTAGAATCTTTAAATCTAAGATTGGCCTGAAAGTTCCCTCTTTTTTGGGAACCACAAACAGGTTTGAGTAGAACCCTTGTCCTTGTTCCGACCGCGGAACTGGATGGATCACTCCCATTAATAACAGATCTTGTACACAGCGTAGAAACGCTTCTTTCTTTATCTGGTTTGTTGACAACCTTGACAGATGAAATCTCCCTTTTGGGGGAGATAATTTGAAGTCTAGAAGGTATCCCTGAGATATGATCTCCAGCGCCCAGGGATCCTGAACATCTCTTGCCCAGGCCTGAGCGAAGAGAGAAAGTCTGCCCCCCACTAGATCCGGTCCCGGATCGGGGGCTCTCGGTTCATGCTGTCTTTGGGGCAGCAGCAGGTTTCCTGGCCTGTTTGCCCTTATTCCAGGACTGGTTAGGTTTCCAGCCTTGCCTGTAACGAGCAACAGCTCCTTCCTGTTTTGGTGCAGTGGAGGTTGACGCTGCTCCAGGTTTGAAATTCCGAAAGGGACGAAAATTAGACTGTCTAGCCTTAGCTTTGGCTTTGTCTTGAGGTAGGGCGTGGCCCTTACCTCCTGTAATGTCAGCGATAATTTCTTTCAACCCGGGCCCAAATAAAGACTGCCCCTTGAAAGGTATATTAAGTAATTTAGACTTAGAAGTAACATCAGCTGACCAGGATTTTAGCCACAGTGCTCTACGTGCCTGTATGGCGAATCCAGAGTTCTTAGCCGTAAGTTTGGTTAAATGTACTACGGCCTCCGAAATGAATGAATTGGCTAGTTTAAGGACTCTAAGCCTGTCCATAATGTCGTCTAGCGTAGATGAACTAAGGTTCTCTTCCAGAGACTCAATCCAAAATGCTGCCGCAGCCGTAATCGGCGCGATACATGCAAGGGGTTGCAATATAAAACCTTGTTGAACAAACATTTTCTTAAGGTAACCCTCTAATTTTTTATCCATTGGATCTGAAAAAGCACAGCTATCCTCCACCGGGATAGTGGTACGCTTAGCTAAAGTAGAAACTGCTCCCTCCACCTTAGGGACCGTTTGCCATAAGTCCCGAGTAGTGGCGTCTATTGGAAACATCTTTCTAAATATTGGAGGGGGTGAGAACGGCACACCGGGTCTATCCCACTCCTTAGTAACAATTTCAGTTAATCTCTTAGGTATAGGAAAAACGTCAGTACTCGCCGGTACCGCAAAGTATTTATCCAACCTACACATTTTCTCTGGTATTGCAATGGTGTTACAATCATTGAGAGCTGCTAAGACCTCCCCTAGTAATGCACGGAGGTTCTCCAATTTGAATTTAAAATTTGAAATATCTGAATCCAATCTGTTTGGATCAGAACCGTCACCCACAGAATGAAGCTCTCCGTCCTCATGCTCTGCAAGCTGTGACGCAGTATCAGACATGGCCCTAGTATTGTCAGCGCACTCTGTTCTCACCCCAGAGTGATCACGCTTGCCTCTTAGTTCTGGTAATTTAGACAAAACTTCAGTCATAACAGTAGCCATATCATGTAATGTTATCTGTAATGGCCGCCCAGATGTATTAGGCGCCATAATATCACGCACCTCCCGGGCGGGAGATGCAGGTACTGCCGCGTGAGGCGAGTTAGTCGGCATAACTCTCCCCTCGCAGTTTGGTGAAATTTGTTCACATTGTACAGATTGACTTTTATTTAAAGTAGCATCAATACAGTTAGTACATAAATTTCTATTGGGCTCCACCTTGGCATTGGAACAAATGACACAGATATCATTCTCTGGGTCAGACATGTTTAACACACTAGCAATAACTTGCAACCTGGTTATAATCTTTTTTAACAAAAACGTACTGTGCCTCGAAGAGGTACTTAAACGATTAAATGACAGTTGAGATAATGAACTGAAACAGTTATAGCATCAAGTTTAAAATAACACAACTTTTAGCAAAGGTTTGTTCCCATTAGTAAATAACTAAATTTGACATAAAAAATTATAGAGTAACGTTTTTATTCACAGTCAATAAAAAATCTCACAGCTCTGCTGAGAGAATGTACCTCCCTTCAAAGAAGTTTGAAGACCCCTGAGATCTGTCAGTGAACCGGATCATGCAGGAAATATAATAGTAGCTGACTGGAATTTTTTGATGCGTAGCAAAAGAGCGCCAAAAACGGCCCCTCCCTCTCACACACAGCAGTGAGGAGAAACGAAACTGTCACAATTTAAAGCAGACAACTGCCAAGTGGAAAATAATGCCCAAACATTTATTTACTCAGTACCTCAGCAATGTAAACGATTCTACATTCCAGCAAAAACGTTTAACATGACAATATTTATTAAAAGGATTAGTGACCTTTAACAGAGTAGTTCCGGTGAAAAACCATTCCCAGAATACTGAAGTGTATACATACATGTCATTATAACGGTATAGCAGGATTTTTTCATCAATTCCATTCAGAAAATAAAAACTGCTACATACCTCAATGCAGATTCATCTGCCCGCTGTCCCCTGATCTGAAGCCTTTACCTCCCTCAGATGGCCGAGAACAGCAATATGATCGTAACTACTCCGGTTAAAATCATAGTAAAAAACTCTGGTAGATTCTTCTTCAAACTCTGCCAGAGAAGTAATAACACGCTCCGGTGCTATTGTAAAATAACAAACTTTTGATTGAAGTCATAAAAACTAAGTATAATCACCATAGTCCTCTCACACATCCTATCTAGTCGTTGGGTGCAAGAGAATGACTGGGACTGACGAAGAGGGGAGGAGCTATATCAGCTCTGCTGGGTGAATCCTCTTGCATTTCCTGTTGGGGAGGAGTTATATCCCAGAAGTAATGATGACCCGTGGACTGATCGCACATAACAGGAGAAAAGGGATTTTGCTGTGTATAGGTGGATATATAAAATGGTTTTACTAATCCCAGGAGATAAGAAGGCTACACTACCTAAAATATTAATTCTGGCTTCTAGTTTATTATACTAACAAATATGATAGTGCAACTATTGCCCAGCTTATAGAATTCATACTCACACACAACTATTTCAGTTTTAACAATTATTACTACCTACAAATGACAGGGACAGCGATGGGCAAAAAAATGTCACCCCAATACGCTAATATTTTCATGGCGTACCTAAAATACAGATTCTTATGTACTCAGCCCCACAAACCTTATACATATTATCGTTACATTGATGATATTTTCATAATATGGACAGAAGGAGAAGAAAGCCTTTTAGATTTCCACAAATCATTTAATTCATTTCACCCGTCAATAAACGTTAAAATTGACTTTTCAAAACATAGTGTGAACTTCTTGGACTGCACAATAACCGTCACCAATGGCATCCTTCATCTATATACAGAAAACACACAGACAGGTACAGCTACCTCCACAATTCCAGCTTCCATCCCAATCACACCAAACAAGGTATCATCTACAGCCAAGCTATCGGATATCACCGCATTTTCTCTGACACAAAAGACAGAGTTCAGCACTTGAGAACACTGTCAGAGTCATTTAGGCAAAAGGGCTACAAGGAAAGGACAATATCTAAAAAAAAATCAAATCTGCACTAAAAACACCACGGGAAAGACTCCTACAATACAAAGAAAAGGAAAACAAAACAAGAACCCCTCTAGTAGTCAGTCACTTACAACCCTACTCTGGAAGGAGTACGCTAAATTATTAAAGAGCTACAACCACTAATTTCAGAGAACCCCAAACTCAAAAAAAAATTTCCTGAACCC
Organism: Bombina bombina; assembly: GCF_027579735.1. Taxonomy (NCBI): domain Eukaryota; kingdom Metazoa; phylum Chordata; class Amphibia; order Anura; family Bombinatoridae; genus Bombina; species Bombina bombina. The sequence goes on from NC_069503.1 coordinate 921,795,928, forward strand.
CCCCATGCTAGCATTCAAACAACTGCCTAACCTGAGACAGAGATTGGTCCGCAGCAAATTAACCACAGAACAGAAGCTTACACAGAATGGCACTGCATGATGCAACAAATCACTCTGCAAACTGTGTCAACATATATGTGACAACAACACAGCCAGACACAACAACGCGTCATATAATATTAAAGGATCCTATTCGTGCTCATCTGCTAATGTGGTGTACATGATACAGTGTACAGCGTGTGACAGAGGTTGCTACATTGGAGAAACTGGCCTAAAGCTGAATCTCAGAATGAATCTACACAGACACTCGATCAAAAACCACAAGGAAAAACATAATTTATGCTTACCTGATAAATGTATTTCTCTTGTAGTGTGTTCAGTCCACGGGTCATCCATTACTTATGGGATATATTTTCCTTCCCAACAGGAAGTTGCAAGAGGATCACCCAAGCAGTGCTGCTATATAGCTCCTCCCCTCACATGTCATATCCAGTCATTCGACCGAAACAAGACGAGAAAGGAGAAACTATAGGGTGCAGTGGTGACTGGAGTTATAATTTAAAATTTAGAACCTGCCTCAAAAAGACAGGGCGGGCCGTGGACTGAACACACTACAAGAGAAATAAATTTATCAGGTAAGCATAAATTATGTTTTCTCTTGTTAAGTGTGTTCAGTCCACGGGTCATCCATTACTTATGGGATACCAATACCAAAGCTAAAGTACACGGATGATGGGAGGGACAAGGCAGGAACCACTGCCTGTAGAACCTCTCTCCCAAAAACAGCCTCCGAAGAAGCAAAAGTGTCAAATTTGTAAAATTTGGAAAAAGTATGAAGTGAAGACCAAGTTGCAGCCTTGCAAATCTGTTCAACAAAGGCCTCATTCTTAAAGGCCCAGGTGGAAGCCACAGCTCTGGTGGAATGAGCTGTAATTCTTTCAGGAGGCTGCTGTCCAGCAGTCTCATAGGCTAAGCGTATTATGCTAGGAAGCCAAAAAGAGAGAGAGGTAGCCGAAGCCTTTTGACCTCTCCTCTGTCCAGAGTAAACGACAAACAGAGAAGAAGTTTGTCGAAAATCTTTAGTTGCCTGTAAGTAGAACTTCAGGGCACGGACCACGTCTAGATTATGCAAAAGACGTTCCTTCTTTGAAGAAGGATTAGGACATAACGATGGAACAACAATCTCTTGATTGATATTCCTGTTAGAAACAACCTTAGGTAAAAACCCAGGTTTAGTACGCAGGACTACCTTGTCTGAATGAAAGATCGGATAAGGAGAATCACAATGTAAGGCAGATAACTCAGAGACTCTTCGAGCCGAGGAAATAGCCATCAAAAACAGAACTTTCCAAGATAAAAGCTTAATATCAATGGAATGAAGGGGTTCAAACGGAACACCCTGAAGAACTTTAAGAATCAAGTTTAAGCTCCACGGAGGAGCAACAGTTTTAAACACAGGCTTAATCCTAGCCAAAGCCTGACAAAAAGCCTTGACATCTGGATTCTCTGCCAGACGCTTGTGTAAAAGAATAGACAGAGCAGAAATCTGTCCCTTTAGCGAACTAGCGGATAAGCCCTTTTCTAAACCCTCTTGTAGAAAAGACAATATCCTAGGAATCCTAACCTTACTCCATAAGTAACTCTTGGATTCACACCAATATAAATATTTACGCCATATCTTGTGGTAAATTTTTCTGGTAACAGGTTTCCGAGCCTGTATTAATGTATCAATAACCGAATCCGAAAACCCACGCTTTGATAGAATCAAGCGTTCAATTTCCAAGCAGTCAGCCTCAGAGAAATTAGGTTTGGATGGTTGAAAGGACCCTGGATTAGAAGGTCCTGCCTCAGGGGTAGAGACCATGGTGGACAGGACGACATGTCCACTAGGTCTGCATACCAGGTCCACGCAGGCGCTATCAGAAACACTGATGCTCTCTCCTGTTTGATCCTGGCAATCAGTCGCGGTAGCAACGGAAAAGGTGGAAACACATAAGCTATGTTGAAAACCCAAGGGGCTGCTAGTGCATCTACCAGCACCGCACCCGGGTCCCTGGACCTGGATCCGTAAAAAGGAAGCTTGGCGTTCTGGCGAGATGCCATGAGATCCAGATCCGGTTTGCCCCAACGACGAATCAGTTGAGCAAATACCTCCGGGTGAAGTTCCCACTCCCCCGGATGAAAGGTCTGTCTACTTAGAAAATCCACCTCCCAGTTCTCCACGCCTGGGATGTAGATCGCTGACAGGTGGCAAGAGTGAGACTCTGCCCAGCGAATTATCTTCAAGACTTCCAACATCGCTAGGGAACTCCTGGTTCCCCCTTGATGATTGATGTAAGCCACAGTCGTGATGTTGTCCGACTGAAATCTGATGAACCTCAGTGTTGCTAACTGAGGCCAAGTTAGAAGAGCATTGAATATTGCTCTTAATTCTAGAATGTTTATCGGGAGGAGTCTCTCCTCCTGAGTCCACGATCCCTGAGCCTTCAGGGAGTTCCAGACTGCTCCCCAGCCTAGTAGGCTGGCATCTGTTGTTACAATCGTCCAATCTGGTCTGCGAAAAGTCATTCCTTTGGACAGATGAACCCGCGACAACCACCAGAGAAGAGAATCTCTGGTCTCCTGGTCCAGATTTAGCAAAGGGGACAGATCTGAGTAATCCCCGTTCCATTGGCTTAGCATGCATAGTTGCAGCGGTCTGAGATGTAGGCGCGCAAATGGCACTATGTCCATTGCCGCGACCATTAAGCCGATTACTTCCATACACTGAGCTACTGATGGGCTTGGAATGGAGTGAAGGACACGGCAAGCATTGAGAATCTTTGATAACCTGGACTCCGTCAGGTAAATCTTCATCTCTACAGAATCTATAAGAGTCCCTAGAAAAGGGACCCTTGTGAGTGGTAACAGAGAACTCTTCTCCACGTTCACTTTCCACCCATGCGACCTCAGAAATGCTAGAACTATCTCTGTATGAGACTTTGCATTTTGAAAACTTGACGCTTGTATCAGAATGTCGTCTAGGTACGGAGCCACCGCTATGCCTCGTGGTCTTAGTACCGCCAGAAGTGAGCCAAGAACCTTTGTAAAAATTCTCGGTGCCGTAGCTAACCCGAAGGGAAGAGCTACAAACTGGTAATGCCTGTCTAGAAAGGCAAACCTTAGATACCGGTAATGATCTTTGTGAATCGGTATGTGAAGGTAGGCATCCTTTAAGTCCACTGTGGTCATATATTGACCCTCTTGGATCATGGGTAGGATGGTCCGAATGGTTTCCATCTTGAACGACGGAACCCTTAGGAATTTGTTTAAGATCTTTAAGTCTAAGATTGGTCTGAAAGTTCCCTCTTTCTTGGGAACCACAAACAGATTTGAATAAAACCCTTGCCCCTGTTCCGTTCGCGGAACTGGGTGGATCACTCCCATCACTAAGAGGTCTTGTACACATTGTAGAAATACCTCTTTCTTTACTAGGTTTGTTGATAACCTTGACAGATGAAACCTCCCTTGTGGAGGAGAAGTTTTGAAATCCAGAAGGTATCCCTGAGATATAATCTCCAACGTCCAGGGATCCTGTACATCTCTTGCCCAAGCCTGGGCGAAGAGAGAAAGTCTGCCCCCCACTAGATCCGTCTCCGGAAAGGGGGCCCTGTCTTCATGCTGTCTTAGGGGCGGAAGTAGGCTTTCTGGCCTGCTTGCCCTTGTTCCATGACTGGTTGCCTTTCCAACCCTGTCTGTAACGAACAGTAGTTCCTTCCTGTTTTGGAGCGGAGGAAGTTGATGCTGCTCCTGCCTTGAAATTACGAAAGGCACGAAAATTAGACTGTTTGGCCTTTGATTTGGCCCTGTCCTGAGGAAGGGTGTGGCCCTTACCTCCAGTAATGTCAGCAATAATTTCCTTCAAGCCGGGCCCGAATAAGGTCTGCCCTTTGAAAGGAATGTTTAGTAGTTTAGACTTAGAAGTTACATCTGCTGACCAGGATTTAAGCCATAGCGCTCTGCGCGCCTGTATGGCGAATCCGGAATTCTTAGCCATAAGTTTGGTTAAATGCACTACGGCATCCGAAACAAACGCATTAGCCAGCTTAAGGGTTCTAATCTCAAACCAGAATGCCGCTGCAGCAGTGACAGGTGCAATGCATGCAAGAGGCTGTAATATAAAACCTTGTTGAACAAACATTTTCTTAAGGTAACCCTCTAATTTTTTATCCATTGGATCTGAGAAAGCACAGCTAACCTCCACCGGGATAGTGGTACGCTTTGCTAAAGTAGAAACTGCTCCCTCCACCTTAGGGACCGTCTGCCATAAGTCTCGTGTGGTGGCGTCTATAGGGAACATTTTTCTAAATACCGGAGGAGGGGAAAAAGGCACACCGGGTCTATCCCACTCCTTGCTAATAATCTCTGTAAGCCTCTTTGGTATAGGAAAAACGTCAGTACACACCGGTACCGCATAGTATTTATCCAGCCTACATAATTTCTCTGGGATTGCCACCGTGTCACAATCATTCAGAGCCGCTAACACATCCCCTAGCAACACGCGGAGGTTCTCAAGCTTAAATTTAAAATTTGAAATTTCTGAATCCGGTCTCCCCAAATCAGAACCGTCACCCACAGAATGAAGCTCTCCGTCCTCATGTTCTGCAAATTGTGACGCAGTATCAGACATGGCTCTCGTGTCATCGGCGCGCTCTGTCCTTAACCCAGAGCTGTTGCGCTTGCCTCTTAACTCGGGCATATTGTATAATACTTCTTTCATAACATTAGCCATATCATGGAAAGTGATTTGTAAGGGCCTTGATGTACTTGGTGCCTCAATCTTACGCACCTCCCGAGCGGGAGACGAAGGTACTGACACGTGAGGAGAGTTAGACGGCATAACTTCCCCCTCGTTGTCTGGTGATAATTTCTTTATCGGTACAGATTGACTTTTATTCAAAGTAATATCAATACAATTGGTACACATATTTCTATTGGGCTCCACATCGGCTTTTAAACATAATGAACAAGCAGATTCCTCTGTATCAGACATGTTTAAACAGACTAGCAATGAAGCTAGCAAGCTTGGAAATTACTTCAATAAGTTTACAAGCAATATAAAAAACGCTGCAGCGCTTTTTTTAAAAACACAATTGAATAACAAAGAACTAGTTCAGTTATAGTCAACAATTCTTTAAATGTATTAATTAGCAGAGGATTGCACCCATTAGCAAAAGGATGATTAACCCCTCAGTACCCAAAAAACGGATATCAAATTAAGATTTAACGCTTTTATCACAGTCAAACACACTGTCACAGGTCTGCTGTGACTGATTACCTCCCTCAAAAACGAATTTTGAAGATCCCTGAGCTCTCTGGAGACGTCCTGGATCAAAGAGGAAGAAGCAGGAAGACTGTGCTAGAATTTTAACTGCGCAACAAGGCGCTAAAAAAGGTCCCTCCCACTCCTATTACAACAGTGGGAGACCTGATATAACGGTTTCTATGCAGAAATATACGTTAGCCGTATGGAAAAAAAATCATGCCCAAAAAGATGTATCACCAAAGTACCTCACAAAACGATTAACATGCCAGTAAACGTTTTAAAAAACAACATTTCAGATGCTGTGTAAAGTTATTACTAAGCCTGCTACCAGTCGCTTCTACTGCAGTTAAAGCTCACACATTATATTAGTATTAACAGTATTTTTTCAGTCAAATTCTAGTCCCTAGAAAATAACTCTACTGTGCATACATTTATCAGCCTGATACCAGTCACTACTACTGCATTTAAGGCTGTACTTACATCATACGGGTAACAGCAGTGTTTTCTTAGTCAATTCCATTCCCAGAAAATATTGTACTGCACATACCTCATTTGCGGGAGACCCCGCATGCTATTCCCATTTTCTGAAGTTACCCCACTCTTCAGAATGTCGAGAACAGCCAGTGGATCTCAGTTACGCCTGCTAAGATCATAGAAAACGCAGGCAGTTTCTTCTTCCAAATACTGCCTGAGATAGAAAAACAGCACACTCCGGTGCCATTTAAAATAACAAACTTTTGATTGAAGAATAATTAAGTAAAAACTCCAGCTCCTCTCGCGACCTTCTTTGTTGAGGGTTGCAAGAGAATGACTGGATATGACATGTGAGGGGAGGAGCTATATAGCAGCTCTGCTTGGGTGATCCTCTTGCAACTTCCTGTTGGGAAGGAGAATATATCCCATAAGTAATGGATGACCCGTGGACTGAACACACTTAACAAGAGAAATGAATATTGTTCCCCTGTTGGTCATCACTTCACCCAGACTGGTCACTCCATCCTTAACCTCAGGATTAAAATTCTTAAAGGGAATTTCAAAGACTCATGAACGAAAGACATTTGAGATGAAAATGATCACACATTTCAATACCATAAATGAAGGACCTAATGTAGACTCTGGCTTTCTCACACACTACCATAACTTTCTATAATCTCTCATCTTATTGTCCTATATTGGTTTCTTTTTCCTTTTGTTTTTCCTCCTCTGTTTATTTATTCTTTCTGGCTATTCTCAGCTATTTTCTCCTTCAGACACATTCTTTGCTTTTTATGACACCCCTTTCACCCCCTCCCTCCCTTCCATTTGTTGTATGTGATGTGTATCTATATCAGATTGATCAGTATTGCTTAAGACCTGAGGAAGAGAGGAAAACTCTCTGAAGCTTGTCTTTGAAATATTATGTTAGTCCAATAAAAAAAGGTATCACTGCATACTGCAATACTTTGTTTTTTGAGCATCTTATCTACTGGACTAACACGGCTACTCCAATCTTCACGATAGATAAAGATATACACACAAACATATACACACACACACACTGTATATACACCTACACACATACACATATTGTGCAGCCACTTTAATTTTTATTAGGTACAGCTACCAGCCTCTCTTAGCCTTCAAAACAGCCTGAATTAGTCTAGGCATGGATTCAATAAGATGCTGAAATTGTTGGAAATATTGTATACCATGAAGACATGAGTGTCACAGGCAACTCCTGGAGATTCGATGGAGGTGTATGCCTGCAACGAATAGGATTGAGATCTGGGGACTGAGCGGGCCACTGCAGCAAAGAAAAGTCATTGTCATGTTCCAGGAACCGTCCCATAGTGATGCGGGCTTTGTGCACAGAGCATTATCCTGCTGGAAGTAACCATCTTCCTGAGGATAAAACTGTAAACATTAATGGATGCACTTGATCAGCAACAATGTTTACGTACATTGTGGCATTCAGACGTGTATCTAGGGGTATAAACAGACCCAACATGAACCAGGAAAAAAAATTCCCCACACCATAACACCGCCCCCCACCACCTTGCAGAGTTTTAATTAGACATGACAAGTCCATGGATTCATGCTGTTTTCGTTAAATTCGAAGCCTGCCATCACGCACTAGGAACTTCGACTCGTCAGTCCAAGCTACCTTTTTCCAGGCTTCGATGATCCAATGCTGGTGTTGTTGTACCCACAGAAGGCATGCTCTCTTGTTCTTCTCTGATAACAACAGCACCCAACATGGCCGTCGGCTGTTGTAGCACATACGCAACAAGGTGCGCCTAGTGGTCCTTTGTGATATGTTTTTCTCAGCACCAAGGTTGAATTCAGATCTGATTCGCAAAATTGTGGCCAATCCGTTTGCTTGCACAAGTCTAGCAATCCTCTTCTGAACTCTCTCATTAACAAGCATTTTTCTTCTGCTGACTGGATGTTTTTTGCTCATTGCACCATTCTCGAAACACCCTTGAAACTGTGGTACGTGAAAAGTTCAGGAGTACTGCCGTTTCAAATATGATCCGTCCAGCACTTCTATCATGCCACATTTCAAGTCCATTAGATCACTGCTCTTCCCCATTATCGCTGCGATATGCACGCTTAACTGATAGTAGGAAGGTTGCTCTACTGTATTCATACGAAAAGCATGGCCACATGACGTGCAACATAGTGGAACAAACTATTTGTGTGCACAGCAGGGCCCTACAGCGTATGTATGTATATATATATATATATATATATATATATATATATATATATATATATATATATATATATATATATATATATATATATATATATATATACACACACACATACAGGTGGCCCTCGTTTTACAACGGTTCAATTTACACCGTTTCAGAATAACAACCTTTTTTTCCAGTCATGTGACTGCTATTGAAAATCATTGAGAAGCAGTGCATATATTAAAATAGCCAGTAGGTGGAGCTGTCCGCTTGTGTTGCAGCAAAGCCAAGCAAGCTGAAATTATTCAGTTTAGCCAGACCTGAGCTATCGAGCAGATTTCAAAGGAACAAGATCTTCCTGTCTATAAATCAATCCAGATTGGAATGCATAGAAAGAACTGTTTGTAGAAAAATGCAAGTGAAGTCTGTGTTGTGTGATTATTTTATTAGGTTTATAATGCTGTTTAGCAAATGTTTTTGTTCATTTAACTTAGTTTAATTATATATTCTGTGTTGTGCGATTATATTATTAGGTTTATAATGCTGTTTAGCATCTAAAGTCTTAATTTCAAAGCTTTAAAAATAATGTATTAGGTGTTACTTATGAAAATTTTGAGAGGGGCCTGGAACCTCTCTCTCTCACGTCCCATTGACTTGCATTATAAACTGGGTTTCAATTTACAACGGTTTCGATTTACAACCATTCCTTCTGGAACCTAACCCCGGTGTAAACTGAGGGCTACATATATATATATATATATATATATATATATATATATATATATATATATATATATATATATATATATATATATATATATATATATATATATATATACACACACACATACATACATACATATATCCATACACACACACATACACTTTCCTAGCCGTTTGACTTGTTATTAGATTTTCAACCCCTCTGATGAAGCGCATTTGAGCATGCGCGAAACGCGTCAGATCTAGCACCCCTTGCACACCTGTGTTAGTGCTACTCACTCTGTATATCGAATAAAGTCACCTGGCTTCAAATTCCTGAGTCCTCGCCTTCTTCCTTGTAATATATATATATATATATATATATATATATATATATATATATATATATATATATATACATACATACATACATATATATACATACATACATACACACACATACACTTTCCTAGCCGTTTGACTTGTTATTAGATTTTCAACCCCTTATGTAGAATAATCCAAAACATTAGGGAGCTAAGAATAAAAAAAAAAAAAAACATTTTAGGAACCATGACTCCGTGGCACCTCGAATATGCAAGATCTTACTTTACATTATTATAGTGAAGAACTAAAAACACACTTGAAAGAGAAAATACATGGAGAAACAAATGTATTAAGAATCCCAATGACATGGAAGTCAACATTAATCTTTCATGATTCAGATAGTGAAATTTGATAATTGAAGTTGTGTTTTTTTTTCCCCATCTACACTGACACAAATGTTTAATTTTGACTTGTGCCTTCTCTCTACGGGCAGTGTAGCACAACCTTCTTGTAGAAAGAAGCTGTGCTTAGTTTCCCAAAGTACTCCCACCACATATAAATATTATTAGATTATTACATTATTATTTAATACTCTCACATAATGAAAAGCTTGAGAATCACATGTATACCAGAATTTGAGAAATTTGCTTTGGAGTGGACCTAATAAACTGAATAAAAAGGAGAAATCAGATATATTATTTTTGCTTTCAGAAAAAAAAGAAGCGGTACTTTTACTGGATGCAGATACTACACATATTTGGAAATATAAAGCAAAGAATAATTGCAGATAACGCACAATGCACACATATAGCCATTTACTTTTTTATTCAATACATTAAAAAGGTATAGAAAAGTCAAAATTGAAATTAAAAAAAAAATTCAAATGCATTCTTGTATATATTTTTTTTTTTAAATAGAAGCATTTTTGTAATATACTTCTATTAGAAAACAAATAAATAAAAATGAAAAGATCCAAAATGAAAAAATGTTTGTCACCAAAGTTCCCTCTCTTCTTGGTGATTGTAAACTTTAATAAATTACTGCCCAGTATATAACAGTAATCTTTAAAACAGGGGCACTTTAATTCATTAACATTTTGAAAGACGCTTCTTTTTTAAAATATTTACCATTGAGTTATGGTAAATATTGTAGCGTTCCTTTGCCCGCATCTCATACTGTATTTAGCAGACCAATGACAAATCTGGCTTCCTCCAATCGTTGCATGCCCCACGAGATGGATGCCATATGGGGCATGCAACGATTGGGGGAAGCCAGATTCGTTATCAGTCTGCTAAATACAGTATGAGATGCGGGCGGAGGAACGGCACAATATTTACCATAACTAAATGGTAAATATTTTAAAGATGAAGCACCTTTCAAAATGTTAATGAATTAAAGTGTCCCTGTTTTAACTTTTTCCCGCTGTTAGGACTTCCATGCTGTTGTAACTGCACTGGGCTTTAGCGCCATTAGGACACCATAGAATGCCCTAGCTCAGAGCTTTCCAAACTTTTCATGTTGGTGACACACTTTTTAGACCTACATCATTTCGCGACACAGTAATTCAGTTGTGCTAGCAAACAGGAGGTTAAACTAACTTGTTTTAAGAGATACGGACACATACATAAATTATATAATAACGACATTTATTTACAAGTACAGTATGTATGTGCAAGAATTTAAAAAAAAAAAAGTTTAATAACACCAATAGCTACTTACTATTTTAATGGGATGTATGAGGTTGCTGGGATGAACACAGTTTCTGAATATTTAGTGGAATATTAGATAAAGGCACACACATTTCATCATCAAGCATTTTTAAGCTTTCACTTCCTATCCATATATCAAGCGCAGGAGCAGCAATGCACTACTGCAGGGCTCGACAAACCCAGGAGCCTGGGAGCCACTGGCTCCTAGAATTTTACCCCTGGCTCCTAACATTTTGGGTTATTCCCCATATATCTATATACATATCCAACTGTCTGGCTCCTAAAAATATGCCTGGCTCCTAATTTTTTGAACATATTCATCAAGCACCGACTACTGGGAGTTAGCTGCAAAAAAAACAACACTTTGACTTCTGACTTCAGCTCAGCGTTTAAGCTGCCGCCCTCAGAGCTCCATGAGTTTGACTGACCACTACCCGCGCTGCAAACACACTGCTGTCCCACTCACTGACTACATGTGCAGTCACGAGCTGATTGAGGAGACTACACGTGCAGTCAGGAATCAAGAAAGAAAAAATTGGGGTTTCATTTGCCGTTAAAGGGACAGTCTAGTCAAAATAAAAAACTTTCATGATTCAGATAGGGCATGCAATTTTAAACAACTTTCCAACTGACTTATTAAATTTGCTTTGTTCCCTTGGTGGTATTTTTGAAAAGCTAAACCTAGGTAGGCTCAAACTGATTTCTAAACCGTTGAAAACCGCCTCTTAGCTCAGAGCATTTTGAAAGTTTTTCACAGTTAGTGGAGTTATTTAGGAGTCTATACTGATTGGCTAAACTGCATGTCTGTCAAAAGCACTGAGATAAGGGGGCAGTCTGCAGAGGCTTAGATACAAGGTAATCACAGAGGTAAAACATTAATATAACTGAGTTAGTTACGCAAAACTGGGAAATGGGTTTAAAGGGATTATTTATCTTTTTAAACAATAAAAAAATCTGGTGTAGACTGTGCCTTTAAATCTTGAAATGATTTCTGAGTTTGCCTGTTACACAATCAATGGGATGTACACTCAGTTTACTCTGAGAACCATGTTACAGGAAATGTAAACAGTATACTCTGAGTGTACTGTCAAGTCTGTACGTACAAGCAGTAGCAGGAACTAAATCCTACATTGAATGTTTTTTGTCTGTAAATTTCATCTAATTTCTGTGTTTTTTTTAATATAATTTTTTTGTTAAATGCTAGTGGGTTTTGCCCCCAGTCTGCTATGAGGCTAGCTTTCTGTATGGGATGTGTACCAAGTTAGAAACTATAAAAAAAAGTGACCATTGATGACACAGATCCAAAGTAATATAACATGCTAGATTTACAAATTAACGCTATTTCGGCTTCTTATTTTGAAATGCAATATATTACTTTGCACATCAGTAAACAAGTCTACAAACATGTTCACTGAGTCCACAAATAAATTATAAATGATTCTGTGTTTATTTACCCAGATAGCAATAACCAACAGGAGAGAATGTGGGCTCAATTCCCAAGCAATACTATATTAAAAATAAGGTCAAGTAGTGTTGAGGGGGTCAGTCCACAACAACAAAAAAGAGACAAAACAACAATTTATGGGTTAAGCAATCACAGTACCAGATTCTCCTCCCTCAAATTTACTTGGCAAGAAGTACTGAAATCATGGTACAGATTAAATTAAAATGTGTTTCAATTCAACAACTTGGGAATGGGGATTTGAACCTTGAATAGTATAAAAAAAAAAAAAAAAAAAAAGAAATTCAAGTAAATGTATATTCTCCTTTTACATTTCTTTGTCATTTTTACTGGCTCAATTAAAGGATTCCAAAACTTTGTTTTTTTTTCTCCACTTAACACCCTAAAATCTATTGCCAACCACTTATCTATTAAAAATTATCTGATTGCAATCTAAAACGAGTATTTCTTGCCTTAGAAAATGATATATAAAATCCTTGCAATCGTGTCACCGCAGCCAAACCCCCTTTTTCAGTGCTGAAATTAGAATAGAGTTAGTCCAATCGCTGTGCTCTTGTGTGCATATAATTATCCAAAGGATTCGTCATCGCGCGCATGCGCAAATCATTCAGCCGTTTATCGCATGCGCATATTGCCCATCTGATTACAAACGCCATTACATGCATCTACTGGCATAACGCATGCGCATTATAAAAACTATATCCATTACATCGGTATTCGATTAAATCTCGTATAAGTCTGTTTTACGATCCCAGCTTGATAAAGCAATTCTAAATTCTTATTTCTATCCCTAATTTATGGGTGTTTTTTGCACGTCTCTTCTCAACACACGAACTAGATAAGCAAGCTATTGTTTGAAATGTTAGTATTCATTCCATTCCAAGCTTGCTGCATTGAGTTCGTGTGTTGCAGGAGACATCATTTTACAGGTAAAATATGTATTGAATTGCATTTACATTTAACGGTATATAATAATATATCTTGTCAATTTTAAATTAATAATATATTAAATTTAAATATGAGTTTCTTTCATCAAATTATTTAAACATTTAAAAATATTAATTCTGAATGCTCGTTACTTCCAGGGGAATTATTTGCGAGTAGGGTCGCTAGCTATTAGTTATTTCAAGATCAAGATAGATGTTTTTAAGATATTTAGATGCTTGAGATATTGTATATATGCTCGTTATTACTAGGGGTATTATCGCTGCTAAGCTCACAACTTACCTGCTCGAGAACGCTGAAACATCTGTTGAGAATGCTCGATTACTGCGGTCTGCAGATGAAAAGGCTGGTGACGTTTTGGATGACGCGCAAAAATAAAGCGCATGCGCAGTACGGCGGATTACGGCCATATTGATAACACAGGTTATCAGGCACAATTGGTTACGGCGATCGAAACTAGTAAGTGTGGGTTTGGAAATATATTAATTTTCTGCAATGAATATACAGTAAACAGTTAATATTTTTTAATTAAAGCATATTAACAATATGATTTATAAATATGTTTTTTTCGTTTCAAATAAAGTTTTTGCCAAGGTTTAGTGTCCCTTTAAGACTCAAACATTAGAAGAGAATTATTACTTGCTCGTATTACTTTAGGGTAGGCCTCTCATGTAACTGTATTACAGAATTCAACACAAATTGAATAGGACTAGATACAAAAAAAAAAATCAACCAAGGAAAAGAATGGTGCTGATAATGGTGCCAAAAGTTAAATAGTTTTTAGAATAGTATTAACTATATTATTTTACTAACCCCAGGTCTACTCAGCAGTTAACCTGTATGTATTGTAGAGAGATATTCTTGCTAAAAATGTCTTGAAAAAAATGTAAACAGTACAAAACAACTAGCCACAAAGAAGTTGATACATTTGGTCAGGTTGCTGCTCACTTCTATAAATGAGGCACATATGTATTATAATAATAACAAACACACATGGATGTACAGGTATGTAGGACAATGGGCAGTCTACTAAATAACCAAAATCATGAAAGCTCCTCAACCAAATATAGGTTAAGCATGCCAGAAGAATGCATAGACCTAGAAAAAAACTGAACTTGAAAAAGTAATGAGTCAAAAAGAATGATATATCATGCACACTGCTTAAAGTAAAAAGTCATATTAATGGTCTCAGGCTTCTACTTTATTATAATACAAAGGAATTAAATAACTGAGTAAAACTGTGGCATGCAATAAAATAAACACTTTTCTGAGAATAGGAAGTTTACATGTAAAATGAAGAGACAGTTTTAAATAATATTGCTTAGTAAAACAAGAAAAAAATAAACAAAAATGTAAGACCTTGAATCTTAAGAAAATAAATCCATATAGGTTCAAATGAATTGTTATAACGATAAAAACATAAGCAACATCCTGTGATCTCTTAATTAGAAACTATCCTAAAGCAGACATTCAATAGTGCAACCAAAGATTTTACCCTCTATAGCTTCAGTTACAAAGCTATAAAGAATTGACAGCTGGTATTCTAAAAAGTAAAAAGGTATCACCTACAACCTGTTCATTTCCTAGACCTCTACAGAATACTGAACTTTCAAACAATCAGCACTTATTGGATTTCTTTATCTAGCAGAAGCTACATGTTAGGATGCCATGTCCACCCCAGTTATTAACAATATAATGCAATTGTATGTTTACCAAAAGTATTAACTCTGTTAAGTGAGATTATATATATATATATATATATATATATATATATATATATATATAATAATAATAATAATAATAATAATAATAAAAACAGGGTGTCACAGTGCTTATAGGACTTTATCATTGTAAGGATACAATAACCCTAGAATAGATTCATTCAAGTATGGCTCATAGTAATTCTTTTGGTCATGCATCATCACAGACTAGTAGTGATATTGGAAATTTATTAATGAAACGATCTAAAAGTCAATGTTGCAAATCTTACGATAACAGTGCTGTTACATGCTTGCTATAATAAAATGTATCATCACAATGTACTAAATATAATTATCTCTCTGTGATCAACAAGGTAATAACTCGATCTAGCAAGAATGACATAAGGTATACCGACTTAGCAAATAGCTAAATGTAACACCGTAAGAACTAACCAAAATTCATGAGCACATCTCAGCTTTCTTCACCTAAAATGATTTCACAGCAAATTTAGATCATCATCCTAAACTGCATAAGTGCTGCGAGGAAACTACACGGACTTTTAGCTCAATGAAGCATTCATTCAATGTTGTGCAGCTAAATGTCAGCTACTCATTCATAAGGGTTTACTATAACGTCAACAACATGCACTGAGCAACGTCTACTACTACTTATTAAAAACGTCAATTTAACAGTTGATCAAATGGAAGTGCAATAATGACTCCTTAAAAACAGTTTGCTCCGGGTAATTATTAGACTGGGGTCCCATCCCGTATAGCAGTACAGTACACTAATATTATATATATATATATATATATATATATATATATATATATATATATATATATATATATATATATATCAAGTTGAATTAACCCTTTGGTTGCCTCCTTTAACAACCAAGTAAAAGCTTTTATTTAAATAATTAGTTTAAGTTACTTACTAGGCTAAGCTAAAGGCTATAAGAATACGTTTCTCCAGGGTTAGCTTGAAATACGTTTTTAAACCATTGTTCATTTTAAAGGTATAGCTAGGAGGAGCAATAAAAAATCCAGTTCCCAAATAGATCCCTTGCTTATCTCACCTGCGATATCTGCCAGCCATCCTGCGCTGTACAGCAGAGAAACTACCCTCACTGTGCGGACACTACAAGGAGAAAACCACTAGCAGGTGCCCTGGGCCAGTTTGGTATCATATCCCAAATACTCCTGTTCCTAGTCCTTGGTTCACTGGACAATGGCGCAATGACAGCTGCGTCACGGTATCAACGGCTCCAGCCAACCCGTGCCCAGCTGATTCTACTTTTGCCTCGAATAATCTACCATTTGGGGGACACAAGCATCAGAAGGGGCTATGGGAGGGGTCATAGATGAGGAACCAATAGAATTATAGATAGAAAAGGGAGGGACCAATGAGGATAAAGAGGCGTATTAGGCGGAGCTGAGGTTGCAAACTCTCTGTTTCCCGCGTTGTCTTTATGCAGTTTCTGCCAGAAAGAGGGTTTTGAATCTGTTGAACCGTAAGGTCTGTAAACCGAACCAGGCTCACGTGAAAGTAACGGAGATCCGTTCAATTTTTTTCCGTTTATTCCTAACGATATGGCAGGGGGCATTCTCGTGACAAAATCTGCCATTTGAATGAGAGGGAGCGCGCGGTGATGTGGCACCGCCCCTTGCCATGGTTGGTACTTGGCACAGCACAAGTATTAAGTCCAGGAGATTCAGCAAGCTGTCAAAAAGTGGGGCGGTGCTGACAGGAAGCGGCGGGGTATGACTAAAGAGATGTCAGATTTTCCCTGGGCCGAGCTCCACGTTTGCAAGCGTCAAACAAGCGGTTTATACAAACAAAATTTGTAAATACTATGACTAACGCAGATGCTCTCACGTTGTCACTTGTAGAGTCTGTTCCGGGCGCCTGAGATGACAACAGACGATCTTGTTTTCTACAGACATTTTTAAAGCAGATAGTGATTTTCACAGAGAACGTGCCTGCTTTTCGGCTGCCGCTGCAGAATTCACACCATGGTTACAAGACGATCGTACGGATCATGTACAGTCACACATAACACCGCGCATTTGATATCTAATAAACATCAGCTCATCTTTTAAACGTTGTAGTCTTACGAGTGTGGATAGACTTATTTATTTGCCACCTATAGGATCAGCTAAAGGAATATAACAGTGAAAATTAAACCTTATTCAGAAATAACATGTGAATTTACTTTATTTGTTGAAAGGTAGCAACGTGTTACTGGGAGCAAGCTGATGAATGGAGAGTGGACTGCAAAGCTGTATCATTTATTGTGGCAGGTGCCCCTAAGCAGATCTCTGTTTTGCTATTCTAACTGGAATAGTAAAGGGGCTTCAGAAAGAGAATTGTTTAAAGTGATAGAAAACTCCCCGTTTTAAAAACAGATCTAGAATGTTAATGATATTTTAGATGGAGTTTAATTTATCAGTTGCAAAGAAATTGTGCTATAACTCACTTTTTAATATATATATATATATATGGTAAAATCTTAGTTTAGCGTTCCAAATTATTTTCTCAGCCGTATCTCGTTATTTTCCTACAAAAATTGGTGTGAAGATATTATATATATATATATATACACACATATATATATATATATATATATATATATATATATATATATATATATATATATATATATATATATATATATATATATATATATATATATATATATATATATACACACACACACATCTCAACTCTCCCTGAAGTTCAGGGAGTCTCCCTGATTGTAATAGCGGCTCCCTGATGCCAGCAAATGGAATGCAATCTCCCTGAAACTCCAAGTACCATGATCCAATGTGGCCCAAATACGGAAAAGTGCTTCTTTAAGGAATGCCTAGTTGCTGGGCCGTTATAGAACCATCAAAGCATGCATCAGTGTTAATATGTTTACTCTACAATAAATATTATTGGAAAAGAAAAAAAAAAAGCATGCATCAGTATTCAAAAAGCACCGCCTAATTTTAATAAAATAAAAACACAAATACCTTATTTACTGCACGTTATTAAACTTCATATTCTAAAATATTTAAGCATTCAACAAGCGTACGATCACTGGAAAATAGGTTTGTTGTATGTGGTTGTGCAATAAAGCTACTTTGTTTTAATGTGACTTTAGTGGGAAGATACTTTAATGATAAGTCCCTATCTTATTTAGGGTTTCAAGGTGTCCAATATATAATAGGGGGGGTGGCGGCGCAGTAGCGTGTGAAGCCACCTCCCTGAAATGAGTTATTTTAGGTTGGGATGTCTGTGTGTATATATATATATATATATATATATAATTCAAATTCCCCGCACTCCACCACCCACTTCAAAAGTACATTTGTCTGTGATCTAAAGGTTTGAATTGTTCTCCATTCATTGCTCTAGCTACAACAAAAATGCCATATGGGCTGATTGGACAATAATTCAAACCTTTAGCTCACAGAAAGATTCACTTTTAAAGTAGGCGGGGAGCGCAGGTAATTGACTGTCATATTACTGTGAAAACAAAAAGTGCATATTAAAATTATATATACAGGACAAAGTTTGTGCTTTCATCATTGCATTTTTCATCATCATGACAAGTGATTTAACTGTGTGTTGTGTGTACGTATGTATGTGTGTGTGTATTTTAAGGACCCAGGTTTTGGAAGGGACCTTGACGAGGTACCTAGGCTTGTCCCATTTGGCCAGATGTGGAAACTAACCCTTCCATTTTTGCTTTTAATCTTAGCTGAGTGCTTGCAAGTGAGTGCTGGACTTTCTCTGTGTGTTGTATTTTTTTTTTTTTGTAAATTTCCCTATGGGCCTTGCACCCAGGCCTGTCTGGGGTTAACTGCCTGTGACTCTGGGGACAACAACTTCCTGTGAGCACCCAGAGCTGAGTATGTTGCAGGGTAATGGGATGTGTACCTAGTCCAGTCTGAGAGTGCAGTCCCCTTCCATGTTTTATTTTTATATATATATATATATATATATATATATATATTATATGCACTTTTTATTTTTTTCACAATATTATCACAGTCAATTTCAACAGCGCATCTCGTAGCTGCAGCTAAATCCACACATTCCTATTTAACATACGTGGAGTGCGATTACATAATACAGAGCATGCACAGTTAGAGGTAGCAGATTCTGACATGAGCAAAATCTGATAGAACACCGGATCTGTTTTTGAAAAGGGGAGCATTTACCATCACTTTAATGTTACATTTTTTTAAAGCCTGTTTTTAATAACACATTACCCATTGAGCAATACCTACTGTTGTACACAAATTTGCATTTCATATTTGTTTCAGAATCTTTTTAATTAAAAAAAGACGTTTAATTTCTGCTTTTCATGTGCATGCTTTTTTGTGTGTGTAAGTTATTTGTATTGTAGTGTGTGTGATTTATTTTTATTTTTTTCTGGTAAGCTAAAGGAGCATTAAGTTAACAAAAAAAAAACGTAAATGGAGTGGATAGAAAGGATATGCAGAGAACAAGGAAAATGTTATAATTGAAGTATATTGGAAAGTTGTTTAAAATTGCATGCTGTGTCATGAAACTTAAATTTTGACTTTACTGTCCCTTTAATTTGTTCACACATTAATATATTAAAAAAAAAAATCTAATTATTGGATTTCATAAGTGAAATATGGCTTGTTAACTAAAAATGTGACTACTAAGCAGATCTATTAATTTTTAAAAAAAAAAAACGACAACAAATGACATAGTTAACAAATACTTTCATTGTCCACTTAAAGGTACAGTCAACTACAATTTTTTTTTATTGTTTTAAGATAGATAATCCCTTTATTACCCATTCCCCAGGTTTGCACAGAAAACATGGTTATTAATACACTTTTTACCTCTGTGATTACCTTGTTTCTAAGCATCTTCTGATGGCCCCTGATCACATGACTTTATCTATTGACTTGCATTTAAAGGGACACTGAACCCACATTTTTTTCGTTCATGATTCAGATAGAGCATGCAATTTTAAAGGGACAGTAAACACCAGAATTCTTGCTGTTTAAAAAGGTAGATAATCCCTTTATTACCCATTCCCCAATTTTGCATAACCAACACAGTTATAATAATATACTTTTTACCTCTGTGATTACCTTGTATCTATGCCTCTGCAAACTGCCCCCTTATTTCAGTTCTTTTGACAGACATGCATTTTTAGCCGATCAGTGCTTGCTCTTAGGAGCATCACGTGCCGGAGCTCAATGTTATCTATATGAAACAAATTAACTAACGCCCTCTAGTGGTGAAAAACTGTCAAAATGCTTTCCGATTAGAGGCAGTCTTCAAGGTCTAAGAAATTAGCACATGAACCTCCTAGATTTAGCTTTCAATTAAGAATACCAAGAGAACAAATCAAAATTGGTAATAAAAGTAAATTGGAAAGTTGTTTAAAATTACATGCCCTATTTAAATCATGAAAGATTTTTTGTGACTTTACTGTCCCTTTAAGCAACTTCCTAATTTACTCCTATTATCAAATTGTATTCATTCTTTTGGTATCTTTATTTGAAATGCAAGAATATAAGTTTAGATGCCGGCCCATTTTTGGTGAACAACCTGGGTTGTTCTTGCTGATTTACAATATAAAGAGAGAGTGATGTTAACTAGTATCACATCACGCCCTTAGGGGGCCCTTCCTTGTTATATGTGAACACAACAAAAATGAGATATCCTAGTAGATATCTCTTAAAACGTGATCATACAAAAATATACTAAAATATGATTACTGCAATAATCAGATGGCAATAACAAATTCAAATAATGTGATACATAAAATGTATGAATAAAAAGAAATTCAAATAAAACACAATCCCCAAAAAACCTATAAAATATAAAAGTCTATATATCCTTGGTGATCCAAACGTGGAGGCAGCACTCTGTCAAAGGATGGCAATCCTGGTATAGAAGATCTGAAAAAGAGTAGAACACAGAGGCGCCAACATGGCCTAATATCGCCAGTAGAATTGAGAACAGCAACACAGATGAGTAGGATACTCACAAACAGAAAGCACCCAGCTGGTGCATGTGTAGCAGGCTGAAACTTTGCAGTGGTCCAGCACACTGTGTCCTTAGCACAAAGGCGATTGGATATCCTCAGGAGGCCCAGATATCAAATACCTAGATGAGCAAGAGAAAACAAACCAACATGGCCAAATATCACCTGAGCAAGGATAATTGGACCCAGAGTGTTTAAACTTACAAGATAATCTGCACCTGAAGGTGCAAATTCAGCAAACTAGAACCATAGTGTCTCCCAGTAGACTACTGCAAAGGCAATCCTCAGCAAAAACCAGGAACAGATATGTAGTTTTCACATAAAGTGATAAACCACACAGTAGCAAGTGTATAAAATATTAAAAACTTTATTAATACAGCAACGCGTTTCTCAGCCTACTCAGGGCTGTTTCATCAGGCTCTCCCCTTATGTAGCTTGTGGATCCCAACAAAATAAAATATTCTATCTTGATACTTCATATGACGCACAACATATACTGAGAATACTAACAATGAGCTGCAACAAAATAATTCCTTAAAGGGACAGTCTACACCAGATGTTGTATTGTTTAAAAAGATGGATAATCCCTTTATTCCCCAGTTTTGCATAAACACAGTTATATAAATACACTTTTTACCTCTTTGATTACCTTGTATCTAAGTCTCTGAAAACTGCCCCCTTATTTCAGTTCTTTTGACAGACTTGCATTTTAACTAATCTGTGCTGACTCCTAGGTAACTCCACTGGTGTGAGCATAATGTTATCTATATGACACACATGAACGAACATCCTCTAGTGAAAAACTGGCTCAAACTGATCTCTAAACGTTGAAAACTGCCTTTTATCTCGTGGAGTTATTTAGGAGTCAAGCACTGATTGGCTAAAATGCATGTCTGTCAAAAGCACTGAGATAAATGGGCAGTCTGCAGAGGTAAAAAGTTTGTTCATTTCACAGTGTTGGTTATGCAAAACTGGGGAATGGGTAATAAAGGAATTATCTATATTTTTAAACAAAAACATTTTTTCAAGTAGACTGTCCCTTTAAATTTCTATCTGAAGCACAAAATACATTTTTTGGATTTTCCCTTTAAGCTCTTCAGGCTTGAGAATGAATTTACTTTTAGTTATACAGCACCAATAGCTCAATATTACATATTATTTCCAGCTACCACTGGTCCACTAATAAGATACTTTCCCCTTTAAGACATCAACCAAAAATTAATCAGAAAGTTATCATTTAGTCTGCCAGAGCAGGCAAAAAAAAGAGACTCTGCTCTCACCATGGGGAACCAGAGTCTACCTCTTTCAATTAATAAAGTACTTTAATAAATGTATTTGTACCAGAAATCCAGTGAGTGTGGAATTAAAATTTCTTTAGAAACAATGAAATTTGGTGATGATTTTATAAATTGTGGAAACAAAATAGCAAATTCATGTGCAACATGGTAAACTGCATGATTTGTTTCATTAAAAAGAAAATTACAGTACAGGGCTCTAATTATAAGTGAATGGCAAAAATGCTTAACAAAACTGAAATGCAGTTATATGCCAATTTTGGCTGGAATGGCCCTGCATTGTTCGAAAAACATAAATTATGCTTACCTGATAATTTTCTTTTCTTCTGACGGGAAGAGTCCACAGCTGCATTCATTACTTTTGGGAAATACAGAACCTGCCCACCAGGAGGAGACAAAGACACCCCAGCCAAAGGCTTAAATACCCCCCCCCCCCTCACTCCCCTCATCCCCAAGTCATTCTGC
Source organism: Bombina bombina (assembly GCF_027579735.1). NCBI lineage: Eukaryota > Metazoa > Chordata > Amphibia > Anura > Bombinatoridae > Bombina > Bombina bombina. Next base: position 921,818,542 of record NC_069503.1, read on the forward strand.
CAAGGGAACAAGGAACAGTAGGAGAAATATCAGGGTGAAAATAGGTGCCAGAAGAACAAAAAATTACAGCCGCCTCATAAATAAAAACACGAGATTCAAGTAGGAACAGCACACACTCCAGAATGAGTGCACGAATGACCACAGGATGCTGCCAAGTCCAGGTAAACGTATAAATACAAAGATAGGTCTTCAGCACTTTAAAAAAAAGTTTATTGACACTTAGGAATAGCAACGTTTCGGGGTCACAGCCCCTTACTCATGCTTGATAGTTTGTAATGGCCAGATACACATTTAAATACCCTTATTTTAGCGCCCTCATCTCCAACAATTGGAGAGGCGCTCCCTCTAGTGGCCAAATGTAAACATACACATATAAATATTCATTGTATTAAGCAATATCTACATATTTAAAACTTGATCAGATGTAGCTAGTGGGATAATCAAAAGCTTTTTTTGTTGTGGGAAACAGAACATATAAATACCTACTGATACAATTAGAAGAAACAAGACAAGTCATAGTCTCTGTTGAGCCCTTTTGGGGTAAGAGGTTCCATTTTATGAACCCACCACATTTTGTTTTAGGAGACGCTCCCTATTAATACCCCTCCTATTCTGGGGAATGTGATCTATTATTTGCCATCTCAATTGGTTGATATTGTGCCCTTTTTCTAGAAAATGGCCTGACACAGGGGCTTCAAAATGTTTGCACCTAATATTGGACCTGTGCTGGCTCATGCGGTCCCTTACTTTGCGTGTTGTTTCCCCTATGTATACCATAGAGCATGGGCATTTAATTAAATAGACTACATAGAGTGGTCTCACATGTATAGTGACCCTTAATCTCAAATCTTCTACCACTGTGTGGGTGATGGAAATTAGCCCCTCTGATGACTGAATTACAACTCATACAGTTAAGACATGGGAAGGTACCCATGTTTCTCTTCCCTAATAATAGTTGTTTGTATTGTTTGCCAACCCCTATATCTGTGTGAATTAAATTATCCCTCAAGCTTTTTACCCTCTTATGGGCCATGAGGGGTGGTTCCTGAAACTGTTTAACCCCTTAATGACCACAGCACTTTTCCATTTTCTGTCCGTTTGGGACCAAGGCTATTTTTAAATTTTTGTGGTGTTTGTGTTTAGCTGTAATTTTCCTCTTGCTCATTTACTGTACCCACACATATTATATACCGTTTTTCTCGCCATTAAATGGACTTTCCAAAGATACCATTATTTTCATCATATCTTATAATTTATTATAAAAAAAATTATAAAATATGAGAAAAAAAATAGAAAAAAAACACTTTTTCTAACTTTGACCCCCAAAATCTGTTACACATCTACAATGACCAAAAAACACCCATGCTAAATATTTTCTAAATTTTGTCCTGAGTTTAGAAATACCCAATGTTTACATGTTCTTTGCTTTTTTTTTGCAAGTTATAGGGCCATAAATACAAGTAGCACTTTGCTATTTCCAAACCATTTTATTCAAGATTAGCGCTAGTTACATTGGGACACTGATATCTTTCAGGAATCCCTGAATATCCCTTGACATGTATATATATTTTTTTAGAAGACATCCCAAAGTATTGATCTAGGCCAAATGCGATCAAATACAAAAAATTGTTCACTTTTTCACAAACTTTCGGTTTCTCACTGAAATTATTTACAAACAGCTTGTGCAATTATGGCATAAATGGTTGTAAATTTTTCTCTGGGATCCCCTTTGTTCAGAAATAGCAGACATATATGGCTTTGGCATTGCTTTTTGGTAATTAGAAGGCCGCTAAATGCCGCTGCGCACCACACGTGTATTATGCCCAGTAGTGCAGGGGTTAATTAGGGAGCTTGTAGGGAGCTTGTAGGGTTAATTTTAGCTTTAGTGTAGTGTAGCAGACAACCCAAAGTATTGATCTAGGCCCATTTTGGTATATTGAATGCTACCATTTTACCGCTAAATGCGATCAAATTAAAAAAAACGTTGAATTTTTCACAATTTTAGGTTTCTCACTGAAATGATTTACAAATAGCTTGTGCAATTATGGCACAAATGGTTGTAAATTCTTCTCTGGGATCCCCTTTGTTCAGAAATAGCAGACATATATGACTTTGGCGTTGCTTTCTGGTAATTATAAGGCCGCTAAATGCTGCTGCGCATCACACGTGTATTATGGCTAGCAGTGAAGGGGTTAATTAGGTAGTTTGTAGGGAGCTTGCAGGGTTAATTTTAGCTTTAGTGTAGAGATCAGCCTCCCACCTGACACATCAGACCTCCTGATCCCTCCCAAACAGCTCCCTTCCCTCCCCCACCCCACAATTGTCTCCGCCATCTTAAGTACTGGCAGAAAGTCTGCCAGTACTAAAATAAAAGTTTTTTTTATTTTAATTTTTTATTTTTTTAAAGCATATTTACATATGCTGGGGGTGTAGCATCCCCCCTTAGCCCCCAACCTCCCTGATCCCCCCAAACAGCTCTCTAATCCTCCCCATCTGCCTTATTGGGGGCCATCTTGGGTACTGGCAGCTGTCTGCCAGTACCCATTTTGCAAAATAAAAAGGTTTTTTTTTGTTTTTATTTTTAGTTTCTGTAGTGTAGCTTCCCCCCCCCCCACAGACCAACCCCCACCACCTGCCTGATCTTTTTATTTCCAACTTTATTTCCCCTTTTTTGTAAATTTTACTGCTACTTTTTCTGTAGTGCAGCGGTTCCCACCCGCTCCCTCCCCGTGCACGCGCCCGCCCCCACCCTCCCGTGCCCGTGCGCGCCCCCGGGCATCCCCGCCCCCGATCCCGCCCCCCTCAGCATCATCCAGGGCCATCGATGGCCGCCACCCGCCTCCCACACCGGCTCCTATCCACCCACAAACCTAGCCGTTAATGTCCGGTGCAGAGAGGGCCACAGAGTGGCTCTCTCTGCATCGGATGGCTACAAATGGTTATTGCAGGATGCCTCGATATTGAGGCATCACTGCAATAACCAGAAAGCAGCTGGAAGCGAGCAGGATCGCTTCCAGCTGCTTTCCACACCGAGGACGTGCAGGGTACGTCCTCAGGCGTTAACTGCCTTTTTTTTGAGGACGTACCCTGCACGTCCTCGGTCGTTAAGGGGTTAATGTCCATGTTGCATTCTTTAAGCACATGCCAGTTTTTTCTAATGAGGTTTGATATTTTATCACTAAGGGGAATATATTGGCTTACAAAAACTAACCTGTTATCTTCATCTCTGGATTTTTTATTTTTAGTTTCATCTAAGGTCTCAATGGTATTAGTTAAAAGTTTTGTAGGATAACCCCTATCAGTGAATTGTTTAGTCATTTCCCTAATTCTCTCATTTTGTCTGTCCTTATTGTCCACTATTCTCTTAACTCTAAGAAACTGGCTTCTGGGCAATGAATTAACTAATGATCTAGGGTGAAAGCTGTTATATTTCAAAAGGCTAATTTTATCAGTATCTTTTGTGTATAAGTCAAATTCCAAGTAGTGACCTTTCTTAAGAATCAGTGTGTCCAAAAAAGGTATGCATTCCTCACTGTGGCTTACTGTAAATGTGAGGTCTCTTACTTCTGAATTCAACTCCCCCACAAATTGTATCAAGGACTCTACGTTGCCCCACCATACGCCAAAAATATCATCTATATATCTCCACCAAATGGCTCCATATTGTTTAAACAATTCGTACAATTCTATGAATATTTTTACGTGTATGTTTACATTTGGCCACTAGAGGGAGCGCCTCTCCAATTGTTGGGGATGAAGGCGCCAAAATAAGGGTATTTAAATGTGTATCTGGCCATTACAAACTATCAAGCATGAGTAAGTGTCTGTGACCCCGAAACGTCGCTATTCCTAAGTGTCAATAAACTTTTGTTAAAGTGCTGAAGACCTATCTTTGTATTTATAAATAAAAACACGGGCGGGAGCTGTGGACTCTTCCCGTCAGAAGAAAAGAAAATTTTCCCCGTGGGTCATGACTCCCATGAAGGTACCCGGCCGAATGACAAGGACCCTATCTGCCCCCAAAAGGGAGAACAGATTCCCAGGAGAAATCCAAAAGATCATTTCACACGGCTCAACAAACATAGAACAACTCATGGTTGTCTTACGATAGTAGCGCCCAGGGAGACAAACTCCCTAAAAACACAAGGTTCTAATAAAAAAGGAGATCCATACACAGGGAACACATCCAAAAAAGGACTTGAGGGACACCCTCATATCCCTGACCCAGTACCATACTATAAGGTACTCCAGAAAAACATGAGTTCCCTGTTCCCTCGTATCAGATCGAAACCTGCAGGTTAGGCAAGCTTAGACAGCAGAAATAGGATAACTACTGCAAACCTTCCAAAGGCTCAACAACAGCCCTCCGAATATTGGGCTCCAAGGAGCGTCCCCTCCCAACACCAGACGCCAGTAGAAAAGAGGAGGACATCAAAAGTCCTCCCACCGAAGGGGAGGACCGACTCTGGAAGAAAAACGATCAACACAGCATAGATTAACCGATCCCTGACCTTCCCTCCAGGGTAATGGTTCCAGCCCAAAGGCTAGTCAAAGACCTAAGACAAGAGTCCCAGACCTCTGGAAGAGAAAACGATAGGTCAACGAGGAACAAAGCCCCCGGGAAGACCTCTGACCACTACTACAAACGGCATGCTACCATGAATCAGGATAGACATTGTGCTCGGGTACGAGAACCCCTACACTGCTGTCTTCCCCAAAGAGGAACACTTCCCAAGGGAAGAGGGCTCTCAGACCCCCAGCATCTATATAGCAGAATCCAACATTTAGCAGGAGCCCTAACAGGGTTCAATCCCCCAGCCTCCCGCTGCAGGAACGGTGGAACCAGTTACTACTCCACTTCTCCCCTTCCAGGATTCTGAAAACGTAAGAAGGGACAAACCCTTACAAGGCAAGAAAAACAAGGACCCACAGGTTGCCACAGATACTAAGGTAACTCCGAACCAGGAGAACCCATCTCCTGCTCTAGAAGAGAAGGGGACTAAAGCAACGGAACCACCCTACCATAGAGGTGAGACTCCTCGGCCATATCACCAACCCAGTTGAAAGACACCTGGAGTCTACAAGGATCATCAAATGCACCAGAAGACCGGTAGGGACATATCAGAGAGATCTAGAACCTAAGCCACAGGCAGATAGGCATCTCCCATGAGAAACAGAGCCCCGCCCCCTCTGAGAGAGGCACACGGGACCACAAACACCTTAGGTGAGGCAGAACCATCCACACCAATTCAGGGATAGACCTAGGCCAGAGTCCTCAAGAAACGGAATCGATCGAAAGATCTAATTTCCTGAGGAACCCTAAGCTGCCTCCTATAATTAGGAGTGCACTATCTAAAGTCTATAGGCTTGGCAATCTAGTAACAGCCTCAAACCTAAGAGTCTGAAAGAGCTCCTGAACAGTTTAAGAATTTGGCACACAGTGCACTTGGATAGCAAGTAAAATATTGTAGACAAGCGATAACACGTGTTACACACACTGGCAAGGTAGTAACTGTGGTTATTAATTAAAAGAGTCTCCATTTTTTCCCCAAAGAATTTATTAGGAATCAATATATGTTAATAATAAGAGAAATATTTACAGGTATATATACACATCTATTTTACAGCAAAACAATCCAAATAATTAATACAGGGCAATACTGTTACACAGAATATTATCCCAGAAATACTTAGCCAGATTCTCTGTGTCCAATATCATCCATCTTTTCAGCAGGAGCAGGATACGAAAGTGAGGGAGATAGTGAGTGTTCCAGTTTTTTTATACCCCAATTCAATAGGGAGTGGTTTATCAAATGCAAGTCAAAGGCTATTGGGAGTGTCTTTAGTTCAGAGAGAAAGGTGTATCTGGGGGGAAGGGATTTTAATAACAGCTAGGTCAGTATGCTATGTCACCTCATTCTCTCACTTTTTCTTCTCCTATGTTGCCCCGTTTTCTAGTTATACCCACTAGTACAGAAAAAAACAGTGAGAACAAAAACCTTACAGAGAAAATTCTCCCAACATCTTTCCCTCGGCGAAATGAGCTCTTCTGTACTTTCCTAGGACTGTCAATTCCTAGTCTAACTTTATACAATTCATTAAAAAAACATAATTTATACTTACCTGATAAATTTATTTCTCTTGTGGTGTATCCAGTCCACGGATCATCCATTACTTGTGGGATATTCTCCTTCCCAACAGGAAGTTGCAAGAGGATCACCCACAGCAGAGCTGCTATATAGCTCCTCCCCTAACTGCCATATCCAGTCATTCGACCGAAACTAGCCGAGAAAGGAGAAACCATAGGGTGCAGTGGTGACTGTATTTAAAATTTAGACCTGCCTTAAAAGGACAGGGCGGGCCGTGGACTGGATACACCACAAGAGAAATACATTTATCAGGTAAGCATAAATTATGTTTTCTCTTGTTAGGTGTATCCAGTCCATGGATCATCCATTACTTGTGGGATACCAATACCAAAGCTAAAGTACACGGATGAAGGGAGGGACAAGGCAGGTACTTAAACGGAAGGGACCACTGCCTGTAGAACCTTTCTCCCAAAAATAGCCTCTGAAGAAGCAAAAGTATCAAATTTGTAAAATTTTGAAAAGGTAAGAAGCGAAGACCAAGTCGCTGCTTTGCAAATCTGTTCAACAGAAGCCTCATTTTTAAAGGCCCAGGTGGAAGCCCCAGCTCTAGTAGAATGAGCTGTAATCCTTTCAGGGGGCTGCTGTCCAGCAGTCTCATAGGCTAAGCGTATTACGCTCCGAAGCCAAAAAGAAAGAGAGGTTGCCGAAGCCTTTTGACCTCTCCTCTGTCCAGAGTAAACAACAAACAGGGAAGATGTTTGATGAAAATCTTTAGTAGCTTGTAAGTAAAACTTTAAAGCACGGGCTACGTCCAAATTATGTAAAAGACGTTCCTTCTTTGAAGAAGGATTAGGACACAATGATGCAACAACAATCTCTTGATTGATATTCTTGTTGGAAACTACCTTAGGTAAAAACCCAGGTTTTGTACGCAGAACTACTTTATCTGTATGGAAAATCAGATAAGGAGAATCACATTGTAAAGCTGATAACTCAGAGACTCTACGAGCCGAGGAAATAGCCATCAAAAACAGAACTTTCCAAGATAAAAGTTTGATATCAATGGAATGAAGGGGTTCAAACGGAACTCCTTGAAGAACCTTAAGAACCAAGTTTAAGCTCCATGGAGGAGCAACCGGTTTAAACACAGGCTTAATTCTAACCAAAGCCTGACAAAATGCCTGGACGTCTGGAACCTCTGCCAGACGCTTGTGCAAAAGGATAGACAGAGCAGAAATCTGTCCCTTTAAAGAACTAGCTGATAATCCTTTATCCAAACCCTCTTGGAGAAAGGACAATATCCTAGGAATCCTAACCTTACTCCATGAGTAATTCTTGGATTCACACCAATGAAGATATTTGCGCCATATCTTATGGTAGATTTTCCTGGTTACAGGCTTTTGTGCCTGTATTAAGGTATCAATGACTGACTCGGAGAAGCCACGCCTTGATAAAATCAAGCGTTCAATCTCCAGACAGTCAGTCTCAAAGAAATTAGATTTGGATGATTGAAAGGACCTTGTAGTAGAAGGTCTTGTCTCAGAGGCAGAGGCCAAGGTGGAAAGATGACATGTCCACCAGGTCTGCATACCAGGTCCTGCGTGGCCACGCAGGCGCGATCAAGATCACCGATGCTCTCTCCTGTTTGATTTTGGCAATCAGTCGAGGGAGCAGAGGAAACGGTGGAAACACATAAGCCAGGTTGAAGAACCACGGTGCTGCTAGAGCATCTTTCAGCGTCGCTTCTGGGTCCCTGGACCTGGATCCATAACAAGGAAGCTTGGCGTTCTGGCGAGACGCCATGAGATCCAATTCTGGTGTGCCCCAACGATGAACCAATTGAGCAAACACCTCCGGATCGAGTTCCCTCTCCCCCGGATGAAAAGTCTGACGACTTAGAAAATCCGCCTCCCAGTTCTCTACACCTGGGATATGGATCGCTGATAGATGGCAAGAGTGAGTCTCTGCCCAGTGAATTATCTTGGAGACTTCTAACATCGCTAGGGAGCTCCTGGTCCCCCCTTGATGGTTGATGTAAGCCACAGTTGTGATGTTGTCCGACTGAAATCTGATGAACCTCAGGGTTGCTAACTGAGGCCAAGCTAGAAGAGCATTGAATATTGCTCTTAACTCCAGAATATTTATTGGGAGGAGTTTCTCCTCCTGAGTCCACGATCCCTGAGCCTTCAGGGAATTCCAGACTGCACCCCAACCTAGAAGGCTGGCATCTGTTGTTACAATTGTCCAATCTGGCCTGCGAAAGGTCATACCTTTGGACAGATGGACCCGAGATAGCCACCAGAGAAGAGAATCTCTGGTCTCTTGATCCAGATTTAGCAGAGGGGACAAATCTGTGTAATCCCCATTCCACTGACTGAGCATGCATAATTGCAGCGGTCTGAGATGTAGGCGCGCAAATGGCACTATGTCCATCGCCGCTACCATTAAGCCGATCACTTCCATGCACTGAGCCACCGAAGGGCGCGGAATGTAGTGAAGAACACGGCAGGAATTTAGAAGCTTTGATAACCTTGACTCCGTCAGGTAAATTTTCATTTCTACAGAATCTATCAGAGTTCCTAGGAAGGAAACCATTGTGAGGGGTGATAGAGAACTCTTTCCCTCGTTCACTTTCCACACATGCGACCTCAGAAATGCCAACACTATGTCCGTATGAGATTTGGCAATATGGAAGTTTGACGCCTGTATCAGGATGTCGTCTAGATAAGGGGCCACTGCTATGCCCCGTGGTCTTAGGACCGCCAGAAGAGACCCCAGAACCTTTGTAAAAATTCTTGGGGCTGTAGCTAACCCCAAGGGAAGAGCCACAAACTGGTAATGCATGTCTAGAAAGGCAAACCTTAGGAACCGATGATGATCTTTGTGAATCGGTATGTGAAGGTAAGCATCCTTCAAATCCACTGTGGTCATGTACTGACCCTCCTGGATCATAGGTAGGATTGTCCGAATAGTTTCCATTTTGAACGATGGAACTCTGAGGAATTTGTTTAAGATCTTTAGATCCAAAATTGGTCTGAAGGTTCCCTCTTTTTTGGGAACCACAAACAGATTTGAATAAAATCCCTGTCCTTGTTCCATCTGTGGAACTGAATGGATCACTCCCATTATTAGGAGGTCTTGCACACAGCGTAAGAATGCCTCTTTCTTTATCTGGTTTACAGATAATCTCAAAAGGTGAAATCTCCCTTGTGGGGGGGAAGCTTTGAAGTTCAGAAGATATCCCTGAGATATGATCTCCAACGCCCAGGGATCCTGAACATCTCTTGCCCACGCCTGGGCGAAGAGAGAAAGTCTCCCTTCTACTAGATCCGTTGCCGGATAGGGGGCCGTTCCTTCATGCTGTCTTAGAGGCAGCAGCAGGCTTTCTGGCCTGCTTGCCTTTGCTCCAGGCCTGGTTAGATTTCCAGGCCGGCTTGGATTGCGCAAAAGTTCCCTCTTGTTTTGTAGCAGAGGAAGTTGATGCTGCACCTGCCTTGAAGTTTCGAAAGGCACGAAAATTAGACTGTTTGGCCCTTGATTTGGCCCTGTCCTGAGGAAGGGTATGACCCTTACCTCCAGTAATGTCAGCAATAATTTCCTTCAAACCAGGCCCGAATAGGGTCTGCCCCTTGAAGGGAATGTTAAGTAATTTAGACTTTGAAGTCACGTCAGCTGACCAAGATTTAAGCCATAGCGCCCTACGCGCCTGGATGGCGAATCTAGACTTCTTAGCCGTTAGTTTAGTCAAATGAACAATGGCATCACAAACAAAAGAATTAGCTAGCTTAAGTGTTCTAAGCTTGTCAAGTATTTCAGTCAATGGAGTAGCTGTCTGAAAGGCCTCTTCCAGAGACTCAAACCAGAATGCCGCAGCAGCAGTGACAGGAGCAATGCATGCAAGGGGCTGCAGGATAAAAACTTGTTGAATAAACATTTTCTTAAGGTAACCTTCTAATTTTTTATCCATTGGATCTGAAAAAACGCAACTGTCCTCGACAGGGATAGTGGTACGCTTTGCTAAAGTAGAAACTGCTCCCTCCACCTTAGGGACCGTCTGCCATAAGTCCTGTGTGGTGGCATCTAGTGAAAACATTTTTCTAAAAATAGGAGGGGGGGGAAACGGCACACCAGGTCTGTCCCACTCCTTAGTAATAATTTCTGTAAACCTTTTAGGTATTGGAAAAACGTCAGTACACACCGGCACCGCGTAGTATTTATCCAGTCTACACAATTTCTCTGGCACTGCAATTGTGTCACAGTCATTCAGAGCAGCTAAAACCTCTCCAAGCAACACCCGGAGGTTCTCAAGCTTAAATTTAAAAGTAGACATATCTGAATCAGTTTTCCCCGAGTCAGAGACGTCACCCACAGACTGAAGCTCTTCCTCAGCTTCTGCATATTGTGACGCAGTATCAGACATGGGCCTTAAAACATCTGCTCGCTCTGTATTACGTCTAACCCCAGAGCTATCGCGCTTTCCTCTGAATTCAGGCAGTCTGGCTAATACCTCTGAAAGGTATTATCCATGATTGCCGCCATGTCCTGCAAAGTAATCGCTATGGGCGTCTTTGATGTACTTGGCGCCATTTTAGCGTGAGTCCCTTGAGCGGGAGTCAAAGGGTCCGACACGTGGGGAGAGTTAGTCGGCATAACTTCCCCCTCGTCAGAATCCTCTGGTGATAATTCTTTAAAAGATAACAGCTGATCTTTATTGTTTAAAGTGAAATCAATACATTTAGTACACATTCTCCTATGGGGTTCCACCATGGCTTTTAAACATAATGAACAAGGAGTTTCCTCTATGTCAGACATGTTTATACAGACTAGCGATGAGACTAGCAAGCTTGGAAAACACTTTAAATCAAGTTAACAAGCAATATAAAAAAAACGTTACTTTGCCTTTAAGAGAAACAAATTTTGCCAAAATTTCAAATAACAGTGAAAAAAGGCAGTTAAACTAACGAAATTTTTACAGTGTATGTAACAAGTTAGCAGAGCATTGAACCCACTTGCAAATGGATGATTAACCCCTTAATACAAAAAACAGATTAACAAAGCGAAAAATATGTTTTTTAAACAGTCATAACAACTGCCACAGCTCCTACTTTTGAAGCCTTTTGAGCCCTTCAGAGATGTCCTATAGCATGCAGGGAACTGCTGAGGGAAGCTGAATGTCATAGTTTGTAATTTTAACTGCACCAACTGTAACTTTTATACTATAACAGTGGAAAGCCTCAGGAAACTGTTTCTAGGCAAAAATAAAGCCAGCCATGTGGAAAAAACTAGGCCCCAATAAGTTTTATCACCAAAGCATATATAAAAACGATTAAACATGCCAGCAAACGTTTTATATTGCACATTAATCAGAGTATATACCTCTGATAGCAAGCCTGATACTAGTCGCTATTAAATCACTGTATTTAGGCTTTAACTTACATTAATCCGGTATCAGCAGCATTTTCTAGCAAATTCCATCCCTAGAAAAACTTAACTGCACATACCTTATTGCAGGATACCCTGCACGCCATTCTCCCTCTGAAGTTACCTCACTCCTCAGACATATGTGAGAATAGCAGTGGATCTTAGTTACTTCTGCTAAGATCATAGAAAAACGCAGGCAGATTCTTCTTCTAAATGCTGCCTGAGATAAAATAGTACACTCCGGTACCATTTAAAAACAATAAACTTTTGTTTGAAGAAAAAACTAACTATATTTTACCACTTTCCTCTTACTGCCTCCAGCTATGTTGAGAGCTTGCAAGAGAATGACTGGGTATGGCAGTTAGGGGAGGAGCTATATTGCAGCTCTGCTGTGGGTGATCCTCTTGCAACTTCCTGTTGGGAAGGAGAATATCCCACAAGTAATGGATGATCCGTGGACTGGATACACCTAACAAGAGAAATTCATTTAAAATTATACATAGAAGCACAAAATCCTATGCTAAACCCCATTAGAAACATTTATACAATGGTCTTAAAATTGGGAAAAATTAAAAGTTCATGTATGAGTGCGTGAGTGTGGGTACACTAGATGGGTATGCGTGTAGTGAAATCTTTATTAATAAAGTGTGAATTGTGCCTGTAAAACAAAAGTTATAATAGTTCACTAAAGTTCTTTGTTGTCATCTTTTGGCATCTGGTCCTTGCTTTTGCTTTACCAATCGTCTTTCTCTTTGAACCACTTTGTTTTTTTTCCAAGACCCTCAAAGGAATGAAAAGAGATTAAAACCAGGCATATATTGGGGGCGGAGCCAGCCATCGCCATGATAAGACGCATCTTAACAGAGCTCCAGAAATTAGGATAGTTTTTATGCCTATTATCCGAGCTTATACATTTTTCATGGGGCATAACCGATCCAGCTGTATACAGAGGATCCCTACTAACTGCTGGCAGATTTCAACAACTGTGATGTAGATGGCGGGATGGATTCAGGTCTGACGATAAGGCCACATGATGGCCGACAACACAAGCATGGAAGCCTTTGGGGATATATAGTTTGCTAGTCCTTCACCCCGAGAGACCCGTATTGTCTGACAACCTGTCCCGAAGCCGCAAGCTGCTGTGTGGCCCTCTCTCCCTTATGACAGCGTGAGCTGGGAGTTCAGCATCACGGTCCTATGTGTATCTTAACGTGAGGGCCGGTGTACACCTTAGCAAAACATTGCTCAAAGTATCTTCAGAATGATAGACCTAGCCTACCTTCTCGCTGAGCTTGGCTCCCGACTCGACCGACAACAAGCAGATCTACTTCTCACCCTCAGAGCGGTGGTTGATTGCCCTAGCGGGGAAATCCATGGGCGCGACTTACCAACCGTCCAGTCCACTGCACTTGGAGTGCACAGCGCCGAGCAGCGCTCTCAGCAACAGCCGCACATCGCCCCTACAGAGAAGTGGAATGTGGAGCCGGATCTGAAGCTGTCTCACACTCAGAGCCAGATAGCTGCGAGACCCCACGAGGTGATGTGCGGCAACGATCCAATTACTCCAACATGTATTTTGCCACAGAGGAAGACATGGCTCACGCTAGCTCCGGACTCCCCATACAGATCATGTTCGCTACCCCTATGGAGACCACACTGTACTCATGTCTGCTGATCGGAGCAATAACTCTTTCTCTGCAATCGTTAATTCATGTGGGGCTCTGGAGCTGTTTGTTAATGGGGCTCTATTGTAGGCAGACCAGCAGAGTTGGGATCGGCTAAGGCTAAAAGGTCTGTAACAGGGCTGCCCACCAAGTATCTACACATAAGCCCTTATGCATTTATTATTTCAGCTACCCATATTTGTTTCCCACAAGACTTTTGCTAGACACCTTGGGTGATGGACTCTCACTCTAATCTCTGGACCCTCTACACATGGTGACCAAAATTGGCTATTAGAATTAAGTTTTATTCTCTTGTTTTTCCCTTTCTATAGACATCCTATTCCACACTTTCACTCTGCAAGATATGGGCACTACAACATCAACCAGTTAAAATTACATGCAAAGGAACTATTATGTTTATAAAACCGTATTTTATGATATTTATATCTATTGTATTTGCGCTGCTCTAAGATTGGCATTGGGTAATATTATACGTATGATATTAGCTAAACTTTAGGGTCATAAGCCTGACTACTGTTACATTACATTGGCCCATGGCCTGACTCTCTTATTTTTGACTCTCACCACAATGTGTCCTTATATAGGTATATAGGTAAAATGTCCCACATGTTGTGTGTTTATTTCATTATCCTAGGGCCAATTTCCTCTTGTCATTTAGAATTAACCCTGCTCAGTCCATAAGCCTGCTTATTTTTTCACAGCCTTCATGGCATTTTCCAGTTGTATTAATTGTTGTATTGGAATGTTTTATATTTGTTATGTTCATACATTGCTATGCTAGGTCAGCACTCCCTCTTCTACTGAACATTCCCTCATCACTGGGTTCAACTCACCACTACTGCTCCTTGAAAGTTTACTTAGGGGAGCAATCACATTACATGCTGACTGACGTGCCTTACTAATGTTTGCTTTTGTATAGGTCGGCTCCTGCTTATCTTATCTTATAAAAATTCCTACTGCAGGATCACTGCAACATGTACATATATTTTACTACTACATAGTGCTCGTGGCAAAACGCTATATTGTGTGTTGACCATATAGTGCCTGAATTCTAGGCACCACCTAATAATTTATATAGCATTTAATGTTTCAGTTAAACTAATTCTTTGCAGAATAGTTTCTTTTACATATATACTATTTTCCTAAGTACTTTGCATGGTTAGTGTTTGATGAATGAGCAACGATATCTAGATCACCTCTACATGCCCAGATGGAATACTGGATTCTAGCTCATATCCTTTCAGAAAATGGAGTTGAGAGGTTATTATCCTGGGTTTTACTCACTTAGAAAGTTTAAATATACAATTGCAACTTATCTAGTTAGCTACGGCTAATAAGCTCCCAGAAGGTTTATGCATGCACTCTCTATCCATATTCCCTGCAATATTAAGATATTAGACATGTCTAAGTTTCATAGGGGTCTGAAACCTTGAATAAGTATAGAATCTAGTTGTAGTATACCTCATATTATAGAACGTAGACATGCAAGTGGCCTGCAGATACAGAAAGGGGTTCTTTGTATTTTATTTCCTTTGAATTCCCCTATACTAAACACTTAAGCCCTCGGGAGGGTCAGGAGAGATTTCTGTTTTTAGATGGGGGATAACCCTTTACTACTTGCATTACAAAATAAGGGGAATTATTTTTATAGACTATAACAGTAAGCTCATCACAATTCCCTGATATAGTTAGCTCATCCATCCTTACTGCACTTGATGCTATAGCACCGTTATATCCAAGGCTCTCTTGGTATATCATACGTACCAGAAACACCTTATTCTGTTACCTATTATACTCTGACAAAGCTATGTCCCTCCCTATTAGTTATATAAACAACGGGTCCTTCCTTTGAAGCCCACCCTTGTAGCTATATAATAAGACCTCCACTAACTATTCTGCTATCCTGTATGGCTTCGCCCCCCATTCCCTCCCCCACTCCACTTTGAGCGGCTCTTGCCCGCTGAACTCCCTTACCCCTCTCCCCGCTAATTTGGTCCAAAAGCGGCCAAACATAAACTAATCCACAATTGTCCCAATTTTACTAGAATATATAACCTTATAAATGTTTTTTATGGCAACGTGGAGATTATACTCTATATATACTATTTCAGCTCACCATACATTATGTGTTTGTACACTGACTCTGAGTAACTACATTTGATATAACGTTCATGATAACATTTGGCCCAAAAGTGACCAATACTGTAGTTACTTCACCTTCAAGTTTAAAAAGAAAAATGAGGGGGGGGCGGAGCTAACCAGCAGAGTGAACAGACGTGTGTGTCTGCAGCTCTACAAGTCAAATTTAATTAATCACTATAATTCTGGCCATAAATATATTCCTTTTTTATTTTTTATTCTTTTTTATAATACCCTACAACAATACTACTGAGAGCAGGCGACTATCAGCTACATACCCTTATTTAGCTGGATACGATACCACACGCTGTGATTTAGAGGCCCTGGCCTGAAAACTACCGATCACCCCCTGGGCAAGCACCGGAGCTATTCCATTCCGGGACACAAAGAAGCCTGCATCGCCCTGTAGAAGGAGAGATTCGGAGCTCTACTGGGCAGCCTCTATCCCAGTACCACTCATCAGATGACTCTGCAGTGGCTTAGAAGGGCGCAGTAATCGATCGCAGCCGGGACCTGGGCAGAGAACTCCGACCCATAACAGTGGCAGTAAAAGGTATGTCCTGTCACATACCCGGGTCAATGCTCATCCGGCCTCAGCTATATGCTAATCTGACAGCGCAATTAGAAGACCACACGCTGCAGCTACTTACACAGGGCTAAAGTCTTACCGCATCTATTCCTCCACTGCTAGCAGGGACCTGAACTTGTGGCGCGAGCCGCCATCTTCCCCAGCGATACTGCTGCATAAATTTTCTCTCCCCCACTGATCTGTTGCTCTGGGGTACATATACCGTTTAAAACACCAGCCAGCTCATACACAGCAGTACACAGAACTAACCAAGTTCATTCAGTGAAGCCTAGCTATTTTACCCCAATATAGGAACTTATTTTGAGCTGCGGCACTTCTCATTTGCATGTCCCAATCCAGGAAGGTAACTCTTAGAGGGCTCCCTGCATCTTAATTTCAAATTCATCAGCTCCAAATAAATAGTTTCAAATATACCCACCCTACACTGCAGGGCTACTCACAAATGTCTCATACCCCACCACAACTATACTAACATTTTGTATTGAAGCATAATAAAGAAAGGGGAAAAGAAGGACAAGCTTTATTTACAACCCCTGGAGCCTTCTTATACAGCTGGAAATTACTTTTTATGCAAGCGACAAAACCCCTAACTTGCTTCTCACAGAGATTTGTAACTAGTAATTTAGTTCATCATTGAATGAGCATCTTATCCATCAGCCCTTAAAGTTTGAAGTTTCAGCCTAACAGCTTGGATGTCTCTGCTAACCAAATAAATGTGAGAGTCTATCTTCATATATACCAATTACTCAGCCGGCTTGAAAAGGGAACCAGAGTGTCTCTCCTCCCCTTTCCCACTTCCTGTGTTGGAGCAGGTCATATCCCTCCTCCTTTTCCCGGCTGGGCCCAGTGGTGGCAATATCCCTGGGGAGAGGCACATCTCTAGGACTAACAAAAATCAAAGTGCATTCCCGGCTAAATCAAGGTCCCACGCTACTCATGCCATATCTGTGAACCAAGGCTAAGCTAGCTCATTACCTAACCCACATTATTGACTTTCAATCCTCAGGAGAAAACTTGTGGGCTATACCCAGTGACCTTTAGGTGGCGACAAGGGACCCAGTTGATCTCCCTCCCTAACTTGCCTCTAAGCGCCTTCATCTGACAGGTATTGGAGAGACATCTGATACAACTGCTGAGGTCTTCTAAGCTTTGCAGTTCTTAAGCCGGCATACTCTTTATTTCAAGACTTTTTAACTAACTACATTATGGCAGGTTGATTGGCCGGGCACCCTCTCCCTGCTGGCGTGCTCTTACTGTGATTATCACCAAAGTATCTCCACTGAACCTCACAGATTTGCTTGCTTGGGCTAGGAAGTCTAGGACCTTGCCTAAAGTGTCAAAATGTCACAGCAAGCGAAGAAAAAGCAGAAATCAAGCCAATCCTCTAAGCACACGGTTAGAGACCACTTCCTACCAATCAGAGATAACCATCCTGGTTTTTCGGATGATGAAAGATCGATCTCTCCTGCTCCATCTGAGGACAGGCCTACTTCGAGATACTCCCCTCCAGCACGCTCACAAAGCGACATACTCACAGTAGACTCTATGAAACACCTGCTGGATAGGCAGAGTCAGTCCTTTGATAAGAGATTTGATAAACTGGAAAACTCTTTTGAAGATCTGAGAAAGGACATTAATGCTGTCAATGAACGCACAGACATCATTGAAAGAAAACAAGAAGACCTATTGGTGGATCACACCAACTGGGTAAGCTACACACAAAACCTGTCTGATCAGGTGTCCTACTTGGAGGCAAAGCTGGCAGATCTCGAAGACCGCTCTCGGCGGAACAATGTGAGGATTAGAGGCATCCCTGAATCTGTCGGTCCCCAGGATCTGGAAAAATATGCTCAAGAACTGTTCCAAGTGGTGTTGGGGTCTCCAGGAGGAGAGAATGCTAGAATTGACCGCATTCATAGAACAGCCAGACCCAGAAACCTCCCAATGGACAAGCCACGAGACACGATAGCTTGATTACATTATTACACCTATAAAGAAAAGGTCCTGCGAGCATCAGTGAGACAGCCCCACCTTTCGGATCAATTTAAAGATGTCTCGCTCTATCCAGATCTGTCGGCACATACACTCCAGCAAAGAAGAGCCTTTCAGGAAACCACTAAAGTATTGAGACTTCATCAGATCCGATACCGCTGGGGGTTCCCCACGAGGGTAATAATCACCAAAAATGGATCCCAGCATACTGCCCTATCCCCCAGACAAGCTCAAGATCTATTGAGAGGCTGGAACCTGCCGGCTGGGGATGAAGACCCTCCAAACAGACTTCCATGCCCAGGTGCCCCGCTGAGGGCAGGAGCCCCAGACTGGGTACCTGAGTGATAAGATCCTGCTTGCTGACATTTTCTCTTATGTTTGATATATTCCTGGACTACTCCATGCGGGCCAATAAGAGCCCACCTTTTGCCGAATCCATCATCAACCGAAGGATTTTAATGTATGATGTATGATAAAGACATTTGTTGTATTATATATTGTGGACTCAAGTTGATATTCCAGTTTGTCTACTACTGATTGCTAGTTATGCGCTTCCAATATTGTGTTTTGTCATCCTATTTTTTACTTTTCTGTTTAATATGGGCTGATTGTTGTTCCCTAATCTACTTGAACTCAGGAAAACTTAACCTAGCCAGAACCTAGCCAATGTAATTGAAATGTCAAGAAACCACCACACTTTTTACTTATTTGCTCAACTAAAATGTCATTACTAGTTAACGAAATGCTATGTCTCCCTCCTGAAGGTTCATTTTTGTAACAAGATCTACATGGTAGCTGTCAATAATCGGGACGCCTTGGTGGCGGGGGCCCCCGGCCTCCTTCGTTGTCTCATGGACTTGCCATGATCCATGGCTGCACCGTTTTTTGACATTTTATCATGGAGCCCAGAGGCCATACTTTACATGCGCTGGGACCCAAATTAGTTCTGTAAGAGTACTAGTCACTTTAATAGACGAAATGTTGCATTTTCATTCATGATAGCCCAACCCAGCCTGATCTTAGTCAGCATAATTTTAAACACCAAGGTCTCCCCCATTAATCACTTACTAGCTTAACCGAAATGTTATGCTTGGTCAACTAGATGCTATGTCTGTATTTTGATGTTTAACCATTGTTTCATGGCCTACATGGCGGATGTCAACGGTCGGAGCATGCTGGAGTCGGGGGCCTTTCGGCTCCTCCCATCGCTCTGTCAGCTTTTCCCTGACCCATTGCTGTGCCGCCTTTTGACATCTGACCATGGCGCTCAGAGGCTGTATCTTAAATGTGCCGGACATGCAGTTAGTTCTGTAAGAGTATCAGCTATGCTAAGAGGCAAGGTGGGGTGCTGTACGGGGTTTATAGTCAATTTCTAGAATGTACAGGCCTTACCCTCTATTAGGGGGATGAGGTGTAATAATTTTTGCGCTTTGTAGCCGTCTTAGCTAAAGATGAGCTGTTCAGCGCCCACGTTAAGTTGCATAATATTCTCTTGTGCACTTATATCCACGGTAACGATATGGACGCTAGTGCTCACTTTATCAGTTTACTATTCTATCAATAATGGCGTCCATTCCCTTAGTAGCTGTGGGCTGTAGATTTTCACATAGCTCACTACCATTAGCCCACGATAGTATATACCCCAACTGTGCAAACGGTAGCTAATGTTGCCCTTATCTTGGGTAACTAGGATAATGGCCCGCAGCCCTGACGTGACGTCCCACATGTACTGTACCTTTTGGCTGACCTCACCTTGCCTCATGTATCCTGAATTGCCATGCCCCTCATCCCTATCAGGTGATAGGTACCTTGCTTAACTAAAATGACCGATACTGCTTGATGCTTCTAAGGTGAAAAATTGTTGTCAAAGTTCTGTATATCTTATTGATACATGGTTAAAGTTGATCACAGTTTTCTATCTATTTTATTGCTCTTTTTTCTAAATGCGCCGGCAGCGGAGGGGGGCGCTGCCTTTGTTCCCCTCCGTAGTCTACGCCCCCCCAACCCACTTTTGTGCAGCTAGGGGTAACTTGTTATCCTCTGCACCAAACTTTTTTGGCAGAGTTGCGTAGTCTCTGCTCAGTCCGAGGAGCTATTCCAGTGTTTTATCTTTTCCTTTCTCCCCCCCCCCCTTTTTTTTGCCCCAAGGCCCCTCATATCCCTTCCCTTACCATCCCTCCCCCTACCCCTATGCAGACATGAAAATAGGTACACTCAACGTAAGGGGTCTAAACTCCCCCACAAAACGGAGTCTCCTCCTCTGTTTCCTTTCGACCCATCAGCTGGGAGTGGTTTTTCTTCAAGAAACCCATTGGATAGAGGCTAGAGCAGCTGTGTTTAAGCCTAGGGACTAGCCTGTCTGTATATCCTCAACGTTCCATAAAAAAGCAAGAGGAGTGTCAGTACTAGTCAGCAGGCATCTTTCCTATGACCCTATCCACATAGATGTTGACCCAGTAGGGCGTTATGTTATAGCCTTTGCCCGCATAAATAATGTTCTCTGTACCCTTGTAGCTTTGTATTCAATGAATATTAACCAAACCAGTTTCCTTCGGAAGCTTCTACACAGGGTCGACAGGCTCAAGCAGGGCCATGTGTTTATTGGGGGTGACTGTAACCTGGTCTGGGACCCAAGCAGAGACAGAAAATCGAAAAACAAAAATTCCTCCGCGCTAGGGGAGGAACATTATTCAAAACATTTCAGAAACCTAATTTCACAATACACTTTACAAGATGTTTGGAGGGCCCTGCATCCTGATGATACTGACTACACTTTCTATTCGGCCTCATCCCAGTCCTTTTCAAGATTAGATTACTTTTTCTGTTACTCCTGGACCCTGGGAGAAATCGCCGGAGCGTCCATTATGCCTTGTGTCTGGTCAGACCATGACGCGGTAATATTGGAGGTCGCCTTTTCGCACTCGGGAGGCACTAGATGTTCCTGGAGATTGCCTGAATATCTGCTCTCCAAACCCCAGATCCCTACGTGGGAGAAGGAAATAGAACATTTCTTGCTCATAAATGACGGAGAGGGCATTTCTTCCCTAACTTTATGGGCGTCACTCAAAGCCTATTTGAGAGGCCTGTTCATCCAGCAGTCTGGTCAAGACAAAAGATCTAGGGGAGCTTCGCTGGCCCAACTCTATAGTGATTATGCTAACCTAAGAGACCAGCTGAAGAAGGGAAGACCAAGTGCCCTAGTCTGTAGACTGCAAATAGTTAAAAAGCAAATAGCACAATTGGAGCTACAAAAAGTCCAGCGAACCCTCTCTGTTCTTAAGCAGAAATACTACTACAAAGGCGATAAGGCTGACAGATTGCTGGCGCATAATCTCAAGCAGAGATCCCTCCTAAATAAGATACCATACATACGGAAGGGTGAGCATAGAGTTTACGCCCCGAATGACATAGGTGAGGCCTTTGCTCAATATTATAGCCAGCTCTATCAGATTTCAGATCAGGACCATTCTCATTACGCCCCTAAATTGAGGATTATTGAATTCCTGGAGAATTTACAATTGCCGCATGTCCCTGAAAAATACATTGACTCCTTATCTGCGACTATCACCATGACAGAAGTTTGCTCTACCATTAAGGGCCTTAAACTCCATAAATCCCCGGGGCCAGATGGATATGGCGCCCTCTTTTATAAGAGGTTTCTAACCCTTCTCGCCCCTCTTCTGACTAGAGTTTTCAACACGGCTGCAAGCTCGGGAGGTTTTCCCCAGGAATTTCTAGAACCTTCTATCCTCACAATCCCTAAACCGGGAAAAGACCTCACCCTCTGCGAAGGCTATCGGCCAATTTCTCTCATAAACGGAGACGTGAAAATATATGCGAAGATATTGGCAACAAGGCTTAACCGAGTCCTCCCTTGCTTGATCCACCCGGATCAGGTGGGATTTACCCCTGGGCGTCAAGGTACAGATAACACTAGAAGACTTCTAAATATTTTCTCTGAAGTAGTATCACTCGAGATCCCATTGGTAACCCTATCTTTAGATGCTGAAAAGGCATTTGATAGGGTCAGATGGGATTACATGACAGAGGTGCTCCGGGCTTTTCACTTCCCCAATAAATTTATCTCTGCAGTCATGGCACTATATACAAACCCAACCGCGAAGGTGCGAGGATTGGGGTTTGTCTCTAGACCCTTCGATATAAAAAATGGCACCAGACAGGGTGGCCCCCTGTCGCCATTACTTTTCACCCTAGTTATCGAACCCTTAGCAAGCCGGCTCAGGACCTCACTAACTATTCATAGCTTAATACTCTATGACACCCCTCATTCATTGGCACTCTTTGCCGATGATCTCACGGTGTTTCTCTCAGAGCCGGAGGACTCCCTCCCGGAATTATTTAAGCTCTTGGCGAAGTTCTCAGCAGTGTCCTACTATAAACTGAATTACACCAAAACAGAGGCGTATGCTTTAGGGCTGACGGCTCATAGGCTGGAACTCCTGAGAGATCCACGGATAGTTTGAGACACTTGGGAATAGAGCTATCCCATGATCTCCAAGTCATTATAAAGAAAAACTATGAACCCCTCCTGCAGGAGTTTAGAAGGACCACAGCAAACTGGAATGGACTGGAGGTGTCTTGGACGGGCCGCATTGTTGCCCTAAAGATGATGCTGCTTCCTAGACTGACATACTTTTTTCGCTGCTTACCGGTAGCAGTTCCTATATACTTACTCAACCACTTTCAGTCAGTTTTTACCAGATTTATCTGGAGAGGCCATTCTCCCAGAATCTCCCTATCACAACTACAGAAGCCGAAAGAATGCGGAGGTCTTTCTGTACCAAATGTAACCCACTACTACAAGGGAGCCATGCTATCGCACATCGCGGCCTGGGGAGTACGACCTAATACTTCACAGTGGTACCAGATTGAGCAGGCGTCATTGCCTGCAGGGATTGAGCTGGCTTACCTGATTTGGATACCTGACCATGCTGATGTCCTCAAAGGAATCTATAGCTCCACCATAAAAACATGTCTGAAAAGCTGGAGAGAACTCCGCTCACATAAATCAATAGCACCTCACCCTTCGCCTATCCATTCTATGAAGGCCATACTGCAATGCCTTCCTGACTCAAGGCCTAGACGCTGGGAAAACCTGGGAATTAAGCAGATCTCTGACCTCTACAGAGGAGAACGCCTCATGTTACCGCCAGCCAACTTCCCAGTGGATGACTTCCCTAGGGATCTGCAATTTGAATATTTGAGAGTGACCTCCTTACTTCTCTCCTGGGGATTCCCCAAGTCGCGACCGCGGACTCTCACGCTTTGGGAGAGACGCTGGGTGGTGGGCAGATCTACCAAGGGTTCTCTGTCCTTTCATTATAAGCTCCTCTTAGACTCTCCTCATTTTGTCAAACCAGGAGCCGTGAAGGACTGGGAGAGGGACTTAGGGGTGGTGCATAGGGATGCAGTTGGGCAACGAGCCTTCCAAGATGTAAAAATGGCAGTCCGCTGTTCAAACCTATTTGAGTTATATATAAAATTAACCCTGCGTTAGCACTGGGTCCCAACTAGGTTGCATAGGGTGTTCCCCCTTAGAAGCGCAGATTGTTGGAGAGGGTGCGGGCAGAGGGGTACCCACCTCCATGTGTGGTGGGATTTCCCCAAATTGAGTGTTTTTTGGATTTCTGTAAAACAACAATCTATAATATGTGTTATTAGGAAAAGCTGGAAGGAAAGGTGAGAAGCCTTCTATCTTCATTGGTTTTCTTCCTGCAAAATAAGACTTCAGACAATTTACATGGAAATTTTATTGCATGTGGCCTCCCAAAACTAATCACAATGGATGTATCTGTTATTTGTTTTTGTTTTTTTAGAAAGAAAATGCATCAATTAACTATGCATTCTAAAATTGGCATTTAAAACGTAATAATGAAAAACACTTAAAATTATCAATTGAACTTAAAACTAAAGTACACATTACATGATACAAATGCACTGCAAAAAATATGCTTATAAACAAAAAATAATTATTTAATTTGAGCACTCCAGCTCCGTCAGCTGTTTCTTTAGAAACCCAATTTCCTCTCTCATTCTCCAGTTTTGTTGTTTGAGTTCCCAATAACTTAAGTTGGCCTTATTGCTTATCTCATTTGGCCTTAGCCTCCAATTTTTATACTTGTTTTCTCCTCTGTTAATATCGCCATTTAAATTCCTGTCTCTCCTGTTTCCTGTATTTGATCCTCTACTATTCTGATATCCCCAAACATTCCTTCTGTTACCACTCTCTGATTCCTGCCTGTGAATATTCAGATTGTTCTCCAGTGACTGCTTCACTGCAGAAATTGCCTTAATGGTGTATGGGTGATAATTCCACCACTTCTCAGCTCTAGTGAGCACCATATCTAAGTTTGTGGAGTTTGGATCATAATGCTTTACAAACTTCTGACATTTTCTAGGGAGAGCTTCAAGTACCCTCTGTATGTGAGCTGGTGACCCCCAGACCATTTGGGTCGGTGTCTGGTGCAGCACACACCAGAATAAAACTCTTTTTGCTGCTTCAAAAGGCCCATCTAGAGGTCTCTTGAAAAAGGTTTTAACTATTTTCCCAACCTGATCAGATATTCTTGAGTTGAATCCTAATAACCTGTTCGCATAGGGGCCCATGGCATCTTGAAGCCATTCTGTCCATTCCTGCATGCTCATACCTACTTTAATGGCTTTTTCAGACCCCTTGTGAAACCAATTTGAAAAGCTATTAAAGCTGTTTGTGGGGATTGTGCCCCACCATTTCTTAAAAATGTCTTTATCTGCTACAGTCATTGGCCTAGTCTGAGTTGAAAAACCTGTAGGAACATTCAGCTTGTCAAAATGCTCAGATATTATGACAGGGGCAATTGGAACAGAACTTGGTTTTTAATGGGACCCAGTGGCATATTATCTTGTTTTATCACTTGTTTTGGCTGTCTACTTTGTGACAGTAAGTGATCACAATCTGCATTGTTTCCAGAAATATCACTAATTATTTTCTCTTCTTGTTCAATTTTCATCTGTAACTCAGTAATTTTATTTGAGTATTCGTTTCTGCTGTGTTCTGTTAGTTTTAATTGACGTTGTAATTTACCGATCTGTATGGTGTTAATTAAAGCAGAAAGCTTAATACAATCTCTGTAAAACTGTGTTTTTTCTAACTTTAATTTAAGATCTGTATTTTGCTCTGTCAAGTCTCCAATAATGTTTGTTAGTCCCCTTATTGTTGACTTCACTGCCGGCACTATCATACATTTTCTTTTATTATTATTAATCTTTTTAAGAGTTACTACCTGTGTTAGTATCTCTAAAACACTTTCACAGTTTGGGTTATTAGCTTCTGGGATGAGGAATGGACCATTATATTTATGGATATAGTTTTTAAAGTAGTCACAAACCTCTTGTGAAATAAAGTTTTTCACAGGCATTTTTAGCAGATCACAGGTAACACCGGAAAATAGATTTTATATATATATATATATATATATATATATATATATATATATATATATATATATATATATATATATATATATATATATATATATATATATATATATACAGGGAGTGCAGAATTATTAGGCAAGTTGTATTTTTGAGGATTAATTTTTTTTATTGAACAACAACCATGTTCTCAATTAACCCAAAAAACTCATTAATATCAAAGCTGAATAGTTTTGGAAGTAGTTTTTAGTTTGTTTTTACTGTAGTTATAGCTATTTTAGGGGGATATCTGTGTGTGCAGGTGACTATTACTGTGCATAATTATTAGGCAACTTAACAAAAAACAAATATATACCCATTTCAATTATTTATTTTTACCAGTGAAACCAATATAACATCTCAACATTCACAAATATACATTTCTGACATTCAAAAACAAAACAAAAACAAATCAGTGACCAATATAGCCACCTTTCTTTGCAAGGAGACTCAAAAGCCTGCCATCCATGGATTCTGTCAGTGTTTTGATCTGTTCACCATCAACATTGCGTGAAGCAGCAACCACAGCCTCCCAGACACTGTTCAGAGAGGTGTACTGTTTTCCCTCCTTGTAAATCTCACATTTGATGATGGACCACAGGTTCTCAATGGGGTTCAGATCAGGTGAACAAGGAGGCCATGTCATTAGATTTTCTTCTTTTATACCCTTTCTTGCCAGCCACGCTGTGGAGTACTTGGACGCGTGTGATGGAGTATTGTCCTGCATGAAAATCATGTTTTTCTTGAAGGATGCAGACTTCTTCCTGTACCACTGCTTGAAGAAGGTGTCTTCCAGAAACTGACAGTAGGACTGGGAGTTGAGCTTGACTCCATCCTCAACCCAAAAAGTCCCCACAAGCTCATCTTTGATGATACCAGCCCAAACCAGTACGCCACCTCCACCTTGCTGGCGTCTGAGTCGGACTGGAGCTCTCTGCCCTTTACCAATCCAGCCACGGGCCCATCCATCTGGCCCATCAAGACTCACTCGCATTTCATCAGGCCATGAAACCTTAGAAAAATCAGTCTTGAGATATTTCTTGGCCCAGTCTTCACGTTTCAGCTTGTGTGTCTTGTTCAGTGGTGGTCGTCTTTCAGCCTTTCTTACCTTGGCCATGTCTCTAAGTATTGCACACCTTGTGCTTTTGGGCACTCCAGTGATGTTGCAGCTCTGAAATATGGCCAAACTGGTGGCAAGTGGCATCTTGGCAGCTGCACGCTTCACTTTTCTCAGTTCATGGGCAGTTATTTTGCGCCTTGGTTTTTCCACACGCTTCTTGCGACCCTGTTGACTATTTTGAATGAAACGCTTGATTGTTTGATGATCACGCTTCAGAAGCTTTGCAATTTTAAGAGTGGTGCATCCCTCTGCAAGATATCTCACTATTTTTGACTTTTCTGAGCCTGTCAAGTCCTTCTTTTGACCCATTTTACCAAAGGAAAGGAAGTGGCCTAATAATTATGCACACCTGATATAGGGTGTTGATGTCATTAGACCACACCCCTTCTCATTACAGAGATGCACATCACCTAATATGCTTAATTGGTAGTAGGCTTTCGAGCCTATACAGCTTGGAGTAAGACAACATGCATAAAGAGGATGATGTGGTTAAAATACTCATTTGCCTAATAATTCTGCACTCCCTGTATATATATATATATATACAAAACACAAAAAAAAACCCAGCACTCACTAGCAGATTCACAGCAATGTTTAAAAGCAAAACTGGGGGAAGTCAGTTAAATTTGGCGCCAAAGGATCAAGCCCAGGACCACGACAAGGTCTCCCCCTTCCTGGGACCCTAACCAGCACCCACACAATGCATGCTTCCAAACAAACCAACTGGGAACCTCCCAGAGTGACACAGGCTTTTGTAACCTCCCCTATGTAAATACAAAACACAGGAATGGACCGCACTCACAGACTGGACTGGGTACACATCCTAAGCCACTGTTAACTCCACAGCCCTGAACACTGACAGACAGCTGCAAAGTTCCCAGCAACCCAGGCAGTTAACCCCCGAGCAACCTGGGTGTCAGGTCCGCAGGGGAGCATTACAATCATTAACACAAAACACAAAAAAACCCAGCACTCACTAGCAGATTCACAGCAATGTTTAAAAGCAAAACTGGGGGAAGTCAGTTAAATTTGGCGCCAAAGGATCAAGCCCAGGACCACGACAAGGTCTCCCCCTTCCTGGGACCCTAACCAGCACCCACACAATGCATGCTTCCAAACAAACCAACTGGGAACCTCCCAGAGTGACTCACGGCTAGATTTGGAGTTCGGCGGTAGATGGGTTGTTAACGCCACGCGTGTTTATGTCTAACGCACGGCATTGTTTGACTCCGGTATTTAGAGTTAAAATAAGACCATCTAACGATGCTCCTAACGCGTGTATGTCACACGCGTAATACTGCCCGCGTTAGACAGTCTCCCATAGAGATCAATGGGAAATGCAAAAAATTGCTTTTTTCACCTAACACTCGATCTCGAGAGAATACGTACAGCTCGGTCATATGACGCATACCACATCATGCACAACAATAACACGCCGCAAATGTCACAACAACAATCAATCAACAAAGCACACAAGCATTACACATTCACAAGCGGGGGGATTTTTAATACAATTTAATACGGGGAATACGCATATACTTTAAGATGCGGAAAATCACAAAATAACAACAAGGATTAAAAAATATATACATACACTAGAAAAATAATCGCATTCAATATCACTATATATTATGACAAACATACATATACAACACTTCACGAACAACACACCATCGCAAATTCACATTTAAAAAGAATACTTTTGGACAATGAAAGCTAAAACGAACACTATGACATCATCGCATTCTACACATTCCACAAATACCAAATCTAAATGAGCATGCGCAAATTCACACACTTAATACACATTGCAATAATATTAATTGGTAATAAAGCACACCTGAACACTATTTACAACGGAAATTGGGACATCATTAAACATTTACACAGGGTATATAAGCACCACACAAGCAGGGATTCTTTGACTGTGTTGCTGTTGGGTCTTTGGAGATTGGAGGTTTAAGAATAGAGAGTTTGAGAATTTTTGAGAGTGAGTTAGTGTTAGCGTGAGAGAGTGAGTTAGTGGTAGTTAGTGGGAGTGTGAGAGAGTCTGTTAGTGGGAGCGTGAGTGAGTTAGTGGGAGTTATTAGTGAGAGTTGTTAGTGGGAGCGTCAGTTAGTGGTAGTTAGTGAGCGTTAGTGGGAGTGTTTGTTAGTGATAATTAGAAGTAGTGTGAGTTAGCGAGCGAGTGATTTTTCTGTACACTTAACACATTTACACGCAAACACATTCAATACATACATACACTTATCAATAACACTACATACACTCCATACCCCCTACCCCCTCATACTACACTCCATACCCCATTCCTTGTAGTCCCATTCCCTTTCATCCCATTTACTCTTATCCCATACCCCATACCCATCCCATACCCATCCCCTAGTTACATTTAGTTTACATATCCTCCTTTTAGTCTTATTCTTTTCGTTTATTTAAATACTCCTTACCCTCTTTGTTTTTTACATCCCTCTCACACTTTAAGCACCTTTTTTGTCTTTTTAGTTCTTTATTTTGCCCCCCTTTAATTTCAGCACACTCACTTTTTGTTTGATTATTTGGGGTTTAGTTTAGGGGAGAGATGGAGGCCAGGCAGGGGACAGGTAGAGGGGGGAGTAGAGGGAGGGGGAGAGGAACAGGGCAGGAAGGGGGGCAGGAAGCGGGGGTGGAAACGGTGGGTGGCCCCAGCCACTTGGTTCAAGATGACCAAGTGGCTGGGACCAGTGGCGGTCAGAGTAGGGCTTCACAGTCCGGGAAACAGAGGGCATCGTCACAGGGGAAGGCCAAGGCGACTAGGGAGGCGAGGTTTACGATGGAGGAGAAGGAGGCCCTCGTAGAGGCCTATATGGCCAGGCATAGGATGCTGCAGCACCAAAAGACCACCCCGACTGACAGGAGGAGGCTCTGGAACGAGATCAGGAATGCAGTCAATGCAGTGGGTGGCCGGAACCGAGATATGGATTCCATCAAACATCGCTACCGGGACTGTAAACTGGAACTGAAAAAAAAGTTAAGCCTGGAGGCCCGACATGCCGCAGGAACCGGTGGCGGACCTGCCCTTGAAATAGAGTACTGCCGATGGGAGGAAATGTTGCGGCCCAGCATCTCCGAGGTGGAAGTAGTCGGTATCGGAGGAATCGATACCGGGAACCTGCCACTCTCATCTGACGGTAAGCTCATTGAACAATAATTTCACATACGAATGTATTTAAATGGACACTATACGCAAACATTTACTTTCATGATTGAGGTAGCGAATACAATTTGACAAAACATTCAAATGTACTTAAATTACCTAATTTGATTCATTCTTGAGATATATTTTAATGAAGAAATAGCCATGCACACGGTAAAACAATCACAGGAGGCAGCTATATTCAGCTAACAATCAGCATCTTAGAAGCATATTTAGATATGATTTTCAGCAAAGAATATCCAGAGAATTAAGCGAATTAGATAAGAAAAGTACATTCGAAAGTTGATACAAAATGTATGCTTCTAAATCATGAAAGATAAAACATTGTGTTTCATGTCCCTTTAAGGATCAGATTAATGCTATAACGTTGTTTACACGCATTCAATTACTTTGCGGTTACATCAGTATCTAGGCTATAGGTTAGGTGTGCATTTAAACAGACTGAAAACAAACGCAAAAACATTCACATTGACCACAGATATCACAAACACGGTTTATAAAAAGCGGAAATCGTATTGATTGTTTGTTAGATTTCAAAGTGGATTAATGATTCTGCATTTGTAATTGTATCGTAAGCTAAGTCATTTAAACCTTTATTTGCAAATATGCTAATATATACATTTCTTTTTTTCTTTTTTTTTTAATATACAGAGTCTGTGGACGAGGCAGCACAGCCTCCTGCATCTCCCCGGGATGAGAGTGGTGGTGAGGAATTTCCACTTCGGAGGGAAGAGGCCCCCCGTGACGAACAGCAAACGGGAGATGATGAAGAGGCCCCGGAAGCACAGGAGGATCCCGCGGAACCCGCGGAACCCGAGGTCCCTCAAAGACCCGCACTCCGCCGTGCACGGGCACCCCGCCGTGCACGGGTACAACAAGCACAACAAGAGGAAATAGCGGAGGTGCGGGTTCTACTGGACTACATAGACCAGATGCGTACCTCCCGGATACAAAATATAGAAGGACGCAACAGAATAATTGATGGACAAAATCAAATTATTCAAGGACAAAATGAAATCATCAACATACTGAATAGAATAGAAGAAGGACAAACCAGAATGTTTCAGCTTCAACAAGAAATGTTCACTTTTTTCCGGGAGGCGCATGCTGGTCTACCTCCTGTTGCTGTGCCTCTTGTTGCTGGGCCTCTTGCTGCTGGGCCATCTCCTCCTGCCGGCTCATCTCATCCTCCTCAGCCATCTACTCCTCCTCCTCAGCCATCTACTCCTCCTCCTCAGCCATCTACTCATCCTCCTCAGCCATCTTCTCCTCCTCATCCATCTTCTCCTCCTCAGCCATCTACTCCTCACCTTGGTCGTCCCAGTACTCTTCCTTCCACTCTTCCCACAACAGCTCCAAGGAGGACTCTTCGGAGTCGGCAGTTGCCTCTCCCAGAGCCTCAGCCCCGTGGGAAGAGGGGAAGGAAGAGGAAGTAAGTATTTTTTTTCCTCTTCACTGGTTTTTTTAATTTAATGTGTAATGGATAGGTATGTGATGATGTGGTTTTCATACACTTGTGGACCACACTCTGTATATAATCTACTTCTATGGGACCGGGTCCATGGAGGCAGATTGTTTGCAGAGTGTGGGTTATAAGTGTGTGAAAACCACATCATCACATACCTATCCTTGTTCATGATATTGATTGGTTTCTGTGATGTGATGTCCAAACTGTTTCCCGAATCGCTAACTAAATTACCATAACAATTATCCATGATGGCATATTACTGTTTGAATGCCAATAACACAGCTTAAAGGGACAGTCAGAAAATTATTGATTACAAAGAAAACATTGTATTACGCATTATAAAGTTTGAAACAATAAAACATGGAGAAATACATGTGTGACTTATGTGCTTACCCTTGTATCTATGACTATGAAAAATGACCACTTATTTGTTGTTCTGACATAACAACATTTTAGATATCAATGATCAATACATGGTCAATAATATGCTGTATGAGCACAAGGTTTTACATATACAAATGCTATCCAAATGCCCTCTAGTGCTCAAATTGTATAATGATTACAAGCACTCTTCAAGATTGAAGAAATGAGCACACCAACCTCATAGGTTTAGATAGCAAATTTAAATAAACCCAGACAAATGTTCAATTGTTGAGAAACATTTGATATCCTTGATATTACAGAATTGACTTTTAGAATAATGAAAAACATTATTTTTTTTCTAAACTGTCCCTTTAACAACATTACATATGCTAACACATATTTGAAGCTTGTTGGTATATCTACATGTACTTTGTTTAAAAATAAATATTGAAATCACATTTATATTGACGTGTTAAATAAAGTCTATTTTCTTTAAGAGACATTATTGTGTTAATATTTTATTGTAAAGAATTTTTTTTTTAACAATGAATATGGTTTAAAGTCCTTTTAGGAGTGGGGGGGGGGGGGTGAAAATATGCTAACAATAATATATTTGAAGATTAAACTATGTGGATCTCATACATGATACAAAAAACAACATTTGCATTCAAGGGACAGTATCCTATATTTTTAACATAACTGTATGTAATAGACACTACTACAAACAACAAGATTAACATATACTGATATCAATATTAAAAAGCTTCAAACACTTGAAAATAAAATAGGGTTAGCTATATTGAAAATATAGATGAACCCCCATTACAACCGTAAAACAACACAATACCCCATCATTAACATATGAAAAGACCCTTTACACAAACTGGAGAAAGCTGGAGATGGTACTCACATGAAACTCAGAGGCTTTGCGAGGAGTCAGAAAATTACTTACATTTTCTTAGAACAGAAGAAAAAATAAACGTATTAGTTAAACAATGGACTATCTAACTAGAGACAAAATCAATGCTTTTGATTTATAATGTGAGTGTCTAATGAACCTTTAATAAAATATACAACGAAATTACATTTAGAAGAAGTCGGCATCATATATTTAGCATATGATAAAGATAAATGCATATTGATTACTTTATTCAAACACAATAGCGCATATTTATTAATTAGATATATTCAACATTAAACACAACATTAATTTTTAAGAAAAAGGAACATATTGTTGACAAACATATTAAACAACATGGACTATAGAGATTTGCACTTGCCTAGAAATATCATATGCATGAAAACATTTAGCTTTCGTTCGTTGATTCAACCAGACATCCAGCAAAAGAGAATGTGGTGGTCTTTATCAGCTACGGGTCAACAATGTAACATGATGCAAATAATACATATTCGCAAGCTTTTTAAAATTGGCTGCAGTCACAAACGTTTTTAACGTGCACAAATATTGCGGGACTACGTAATCCAATCAGACGTTTTTTTACCTTTACATGTGCCGTCTTAACATGGCGCTTCCTTGATCACGTAAGAACGCCATCCAATGAAAGGCACATTATTGATCACGTAAGAACGCCCAAAAAAAAAGGCGCATCCTTGATCGCGTCAAAACGCAATCCAATAAAAGGCATATTCCTGATCACGTAAGAACGTCAGTCAATACAAGGAATCATTGGACAGCCTGGCAGGTGACGTCTTAAGCAACATGGCGCATCCGAGATCGCTGAAAAACCGCAGACAATACAAGGACTCAGTGACATCTTGGCATATCACTAAGAAACGTATTTATATTTTAGGAACTAGTATGTGTCTAGATTGCTATCTAGGAATGACAACAAATCATGAATCATCTTTTCGGACTTGACTGTCCCTTGAACTATAGCTATGGTATATATCTTTAACATTTAAAAGATACACATGAGAAATACATATGCCATTGATGTTTTAAGATATGTTTGGATTGTTGTTGAATAACAATAGTTATACATGTATTGATTAAACGTGTCATTTATTCAAGTTTAATTATTGTCAGCCTACCTATAACCATATATGGGAGGAGATGTATTTTGTTAACATATTAGTTAACTAATATTCATCATCTAAATTATTTGCATTACACACAGAGATTTATTTGGTTACACTTTTACAATAATATAGATTTTAAAATGAAATACAGGTGCTGTCAACATTACAATAAGATTGTTTATTAATAAAATTATATGTCGTTGTTCTTGTAAAAAGGACAAAAACGCTTTACAAATGGAAATACATTCATTAACAATTGTGATCAACATCACTTAAAGGGACATTATTTTGATTTTTAAAAAGAGCATACACATAGACAATACTATTTCAATAAAATTAACACTTTACAGGGATTATATCATTGTATCAATACTCAGATCATTTGGTAAAGGTGCATCAATTCATGCAGAGTTTCTAAATACACACATGGATCTGAACATTGAAATATACATATATACACAAATACCAATCTATATATACATATATAAAGAAATTACTATGCTAATCATAATCAGGCAATGATAAAGCTAAGAGAAAATAATATAAAGACAAATAATAAGATTACATTGGAGATGTTAATCTTAAAGTCATTTACTATTGTCTTACATATATGATTTTATTATATCAAATATATTTGGTAGGTCCCTTTAAGGATCAACAACATAAACTAGAGCTTTCAAAAAATAACAGGAAGAATGAGGACAAAGATTTGTTAAATAAAATGTATTTTATTAGTATGTAAGAAAACATACACAACGTTTATAAATAATCTTGTAAAAATAAGGAATATATGAGCCATATGACAAGGTAACACAGTGCATCACAGTCCATGAAGAGAGTTGCCAAGGGCCAGCATAGCCCCATTGGAGACATATGACAAGGTAACACAGTGCATCACAGTCCATGAAGAGAGTTGCCAAGGGCCAGCATAGCCCCATTGGAGACATATGACAAGGTAACACAGTGCATCACAGTCCATGAAGAGAGTTGCCAAGGGCCAGCATAGCCCCATTGGAGACATATGACAAGGTAACACAGTGCATCACAGTCCATGAAGAGAGTTGCCAAGGGCCAGCATAGCCCCATTGGAGACATATGACAAGGTAACACAGTGCATCACAGTCCATGAAGAGAGTTGCCAAGGGCCAGCATAGCCCCATTGGAGACATATGACAAGGTAACACAGTGCATCACAGTCCATGAAGAGAGTTGCCAAGGGCCAGCATAGCCCCATTGGAGACATATGACAAGGTAACACAGTGCATCACAGTCCATGAAGAGAGTTGCCAAGGGCCAGCATAGCCCCATTGGAGACATATGACAAGGTAACACAGTGCATCACAGTCCATGAAGAGAGTTGCCAAGGGCCAGCATAGCCCCATTGGAGACATATGACAAGGTAACACAGTGCATCACAGTCCATGAAGAGAGTTGCCAAGGGCCAGCATAGCCCCATTGGAGACATATGACAAGGTAAAAGAGTGCAACAGGCACAACAATCAACTTTTAAAAAGGCCAAATGGCAACAATAAAAATACAAATTCAACATGTGGACGGAGGATTCTTATCTGCCACCATGGAGCATATCCAGATCCTCCACTTACTGGTCATCCTCTTCATTGTCCTGTGCATGTCCAGCTCCAGATTCAGGCCTTGAACTTAATCGCATAACTGCACGCAGAGTCAAGTCCTGAACCCGGAGCTGGGCCTGCATGGTGTCGTTCATCCCTCTCAGGACAGCTGCGTTCCTCAACACGGCCTGCTCTACTCTTGCTATACTTTCTAGCATGAGCCATGCTGAGTCACAGCCTAAAATAAAATTAAATATTAAGGATAATTACACAACAGACTAAATATTTATACTACATACATTGTCATCATAAAGACAAATAATTCTGTACATCAATTAGTTTACATTTATTCTTTACACATGAATAAGGTTATTCAGACAGACAGAAATCATTAAAGGGACATGTTACTCAAACATGTTGTCCCCTTTAATTGGTTTTAGATGATCCACTTATACAGCTTGAGTGTATCAAATCTTGTTAAAGGATTTACATTGTACTTACATCAGCAATTTAAAAATTAAATTTAGACTGTGGTAGGCACACCTATCCTTAAACATTTTGGCATTGAGGACAAGCTGTGTAAACATAGCAACCTGAAGAAATTACATTCCCACTGGGTTAGACAAGAGATAATGTATCAACATTTGTACATAAATAGTTGGATCCAAGTAGTGGTGTTTGGTATATGTAGTGATATCCAATTAAAGGGACACTGAACCTAAATATTTAATGGACTGATTCAGATAGAGCATGACATGACAAATCTTTATAAATTACACATATTCATTATATGTTTTAATTCTTAAACTATATTTAGAATGCAAGAATGTTGCTTTTTATGGAAGCCAATATTTGTTTATCAACTTTGTTTGTGCCTGCTGTTTGATGGATACATTCATCCAACAATAAAGAAATGATGGCCAGATTTATTTTATTGTTTAAACTAATTATAGGAATTACTTTGTTTCAAAAAATATATCAAGAGAATGACGAATAATTCATAAGAGTATTAAATTATAAATTTGATTAACATTGCATGCTGGATTTGAATCACAATTTAACAATTTTAACTTCACTGTACCTTTAAGTATCTTATAACGTGTATTTAGAATGATACTTACAGCTGTGCCTGGGAAGGACAATCCGACACCCAGGACAATGAAGGTTGAGACAGGGGGGAGGGATGGGATTGGCTTGGGGAGGGATGGGAGTGGCTTGGGGAGGGATGTTAATGGCTTGGGGAGTGTTGAGCTGCCGCTCCGGGGTAGGCCGTACAGCTGGGGAGTGGGGAGTTTGGGTCTGGGCAGCTGTACAGGCCAGAATACGGGGAGAGCGGCGAAGGGGGGTGTATTGGGGTTTTTTGGGAGGGACAGGATATGAACTATGGGAAGGGCTGGCAGTGGTCTGGGCATGGTCAGGATTTTGGTCATGGGAAGGGCTCTGGGTCTGTGCAGGGGTCTGGCCATGGTCAGGGGTGTGTGCATGGGGAGTGGTCTGTGACTGGGCAGGGGCGGAAACCAGATGACCAGAAGTGGTGGATCCATCTGAAAATGTCAAGAAAATATATTAACATCTCATACATCCTGACATCAAATCAACGCATTTCAAATTGATTATGTTTTCAATATACTTTGAAGTGTGTTTGAATTTGTAAACAATTCTGAAATGAGGATATGGTATGTATATAGGCACTCAGATGAATATCAATGACTGTGTGTACAATTTTAACCTTATTATTGTGTTTTGGCCTGGAATATGCATGTGACATAATGATGGCATGAATTATAGATTTTAAATTAAAAATTTACAATCAGATTTTCATGCTGCCTGATATATAAATGGGGCAGTAGTGTATTTGAACAGACAAATAATATTCCTTTTTAAAGGGCAAAAGCTGTAGACTTTGAATGTCTTCAATAAAATGATTTCCAAAAAAGAAACATGTTTGAAACATGATAGATATATTTCACATACCATCAGACTCCAAGGCAGCCTCTTCCTCCTCCGTCCCACATGTGACATCAATCTCTGTAAAACATAACATGTTGTGTACACGTTAAGATCAGATATTATAACATATGTTACTGTTGCTCAAATACGCACATCAATGTTGCATTAAAGATATACACACAAAGTTATGATTTACATCATTTTGATGGAGCATACAAATGACAATAGATTTGTTATTGTCAATGAATCTGATTTTAAATGTATTGTTTGTATTAATGTTAAATTCATAAAATCATAGTACATAGAACATTTAAGATTCCTCATGTGTGTATCACTTGATGACTGTTGTCAAAAAATCTAATGGAAACAAACATATGTTATACATCGTAGGAATAACAAATGTGTAGACTAATAAAGTTGAAATTATTAATCGTTCAATATTAAAAGAAAATTAATATATAATCAGAAGAGAAATATTTTGAATTTTTATAATGTTATGCTTCATCAGAATCATGATCATAATATTGATTAGCAATACACCTTCAATTACATATAAATGAGTCAATGGACTTACCAGGAGACCGCAAAGGCGGCTCTATGTCACTGCTGGATTCCTGTGGGCTCACCACACCAACTCTCTCTATGAATGATATAGATATATATTATTAAACACATTTGGGATATCACTAAATCACATCTGTCTCGAATTTTAACATTAATCAACTTTAAAATGTGAAGAATAGAGCAGTCATTACACCAGAAAATGCTTGATTGAATCAAGGGGATTCTGTAAAAATATCTGTATTGAACATATGTTTAATGTCAGACTACATTAGACATCAAATTAATCTCAGATTCTGCTATTGCATATCTAAATATACCCATTGATCAATGTTCTTAACCCTTTAAGGACACAGCTTTCACTTTGCTCAATTGTTTTATGACGGAATAATTCCGTCATATGTCCTTAAGAAGTTAAAAGAATACACACAAACCACATATTGAAGAG
Source organism: Bombina bombina (assembly GCF_027579735.1). Classification (NCBI taxonomy): domain Eukaryota; kingdom Metazoa; phylum Chordata; class Amphibia; order Anura; family Bombinatoridae; genus Bombina; species Bombina bombina. The sequence goes on from NC_069503.1 coordinate 921,856,647, forward strand.
CATCTGTTGACAAATCTAAACAAACACATGTGTCACATCGAGCCATTTGTGCAATGTACAGTAATCTTGTTTAGGACACAACCCATATTTATCACAATACAAAACAAAATTGATTATTACAAATATGTAATCATGGTGCTGTTAGAGTATGCAGATATCTATAAAGTAACTCCAACAGAGAATGTGAATTATATATCAATATTTTTTAATAAAAATAATGTAAAGATTAATGAATCTATTTTGTCTTAAAGGGACACTGACATGATTAATTTAAATAATTGATTTCTATGTTCAAACTGTTCAAAATGATTTAACATTGACTCCTATTATAATTAGAATGTTGCTCGATTTTAATCTTAAAGGCAGATAAGCAATATTGGATTCAATAAATATTGTTTGTTGAAGGTATCCACCAATCATCAATAAAAACCCAGGTTGGTCAACCAAAATTTAGATGCACATAAACGTACTTTCTTGATTTTAAAATACATTTAGCAATAGAATATGTCACATATGATGATAGTATTATATTTTTATGTTTATTAATATTGCATACTGTATCTGAATGACAATATTAATAATTGTAGCTCAGTATCCCTTTAATCTAAAATTAAATTGATTCCACAATGTTGTTGTTAATGAATTATCTACTCCATATGTTGATGTAATGAATGGTATTGAGCATGCAATTCAAATCTAATATGTTATTTAAGGATATCCGAATAATTATTTAATTTTCATCTATTAAATAGACATTACATATAAATATTGAACAATGTGTATTTAGTATGTAATGTTCAGTCCATGTTTCTAAGACAAATGTCAATTAAAAAGAGACATACCATACTGTGACAAGCCCTGGCTTGAGGATCCAACAGCCACATCCATATCTGTAATATATTAAATGAGGATTGCATATCATTAATACTAATCATGCCATGTTAAAAAAATTTACATTAATAACAAATCAATTGAAAAATATTAATCCTTTGGTAGTCCCATGAGTTAATTGTTTCCTCAATTAAATTAATTATAAATATATCCTGGACTCTTATTTTCAATCAGTTGTGTTGTTTACTGTATCTTTAATAATATCTGCTTGTTATTTCATAATCATCAATTGATGGCCATATGTTATAATTTATTTGTATTCTTCGTTTTTTATTAGCTATAATATTGAAAATAATAATACTGTATTCTTCACTAATCTAAGAATTCCCATTTAATTTTCACCAACATGTATAAAGCAATGCCACTTACAGCAAAGCCATGTTAACGTGGATGAGAAATGCCATTTTCGCGATCATTGCGCAATGATTCCAAGCGGAATTACGCATCCGTCATTTCACCAACATGTATAAAGCAATGCCACTTTCCGCAAACCCATGTTAACGTGGATGAGAAATGCCATTTTCGCGATCATTGCGCAATGATTCCAAGCGGAATTACGCATCCGTCATTTCACCAACATGTATAAAGCAATGCCACTTTCCGCAAACCCATGTTAACGTGGATGAGAAATTACATTTCCGCTCTGTGACGCATATTCTGGAGAGCGCAAGAAACATCATTCCTATTTCATGTGTCACTAATCTAAAATCAGATATCTAAACATCATATGTAGTGTATGTTGTGAGATCTGTATAGGTTTAGTATCTGACTATATACACATTTTTTGATTTTAAAAAATTATTAAGATATTATATGAAGTTGGATAATTACCTGGTTCAGATTCTCCATCTCCTCCCAGGCCACCGGACGGAGAAGCATCTGCCCTGGCCCCCGCGTCAGGACTTTCAGATCCCGCAGCTGGGAGGGAAGAAGAGGAGGCCGAGGATGGCGAGGATCTAAATCTTTTGGGGACCCGGAGATTGAGGAGCTCGCATAAAGTCACCTCATAAGGGAGTAGGTACAGTTTCCGCGGGGCCTTTCTTTGGCCCCCTCTTTTACGGGCTTGTACCCAGTCCCTTATGAGGTTGACTTTTTTCGATAAACGCAACCTCATATCTCCGAATCTCCTCATGATCTGATCCTGGGTCCTCTGGACGTCACACACCAATCTAACCGCATTGGTGATAGACTCCCAGAGGGCCTTCTTAACAGGCGCATCTGTCGAGCTCCTCTTGTTCCCAAACAGCTGGGGATAAAAGTCCTTGACGGCGTGGACCAGTGCAGCGCTCTCCTCCTTGGTGAACCTGGGAACTGACATGCCTGCCGAGTTGCGTATATATAATATATATTTAATATATAAAAACAAATACACCAGCAGGCATTAGAGAACTGACAAAGATGGCAACGTGTAATGGACTTTTATATGGTGAAGTAAACATGAGATGCACCATGGGACAATTTATCTGTACATCTGATTGGATAAAAGTTTGAAATATTGTTAGAATGTCTGTGAGACCATCCTGACTCAAGTTGTGTTTGTGTGATGAACTCTGATTGGCCGTTCCTTAATGTTTCATATCTTAGTAACTTCCTTACACATACCGCTTGGTGGTGCTGTGACTTCATTTTTCATGTAGACTTATTTGTAACTCATGGGCCTGTCATGCGGATATGTGTGACGCAGATTTAATATCCGTGATCCGTTAAATATTAATGATTAAATACTCTTTAAAATCTAATACTGTCACATTATTAAATGTTGTCGACATTTCTCGGTTTAATAACGGTCTGTTTCTTTAATACAAATACACATGTAATATTGTATGTCTTTATTGTTCTTGAAATAAATTTATTGTGAAGTATTGACATTGCTCTATTAAATGTCTTTATAATGCACATTGATTGTGTGCTATTGCGTGACATTAGACTCTAATGTTTAAAGATGCTAATCTGGTGTTTCAAGATGCGTTTCCCACGCAATATTTGTTAATGTTAAAATTCAGGTTAGAATGTCAGTAACTTGGATAATCTGTTTATAAATATTAAACTACAGCTTTGTTATTAGCAAATAAACCTCGAGCTTGTATTTGTCTGAAGTGCTCATATATGTTATTGTGCAATGGCGTCTTTAGTTTTAAAGAGACATTACAAACAATTGTATCAAATGATCTGTAGAGATAGAAGATTGTTTAGACTTTAAAATGTAAATCATTTTCTCTTAGTATTTATATATCCTCAACAGAAGAAATTTAAATGCACATGGTTGAGACAATCACATAAGGCATCTCTGTGCATCCACCAATCTTCATCTACTGAGCCGATCTCGATATGCTTTTCAAGCAAAGTATGTCAAGATAGGAAGATAAGTAAATACCCTCTTTAAATATCTTAAAGGGACACTGTCCAAACAAATTTAGCATTGGTGATTGAGCATGAAATGTTAATGAACTTTATTATTTAATCCGATTATCAAATGTTAACAGTTATCTTGTTATGTTTCTTTGCAAATCAATAATGATATTTTATATTACGGACAATTGTTTAATAAAAACCTGGGTTGTCGTTGACGATTGTTGTATCAATTATTCCAAACAATCAAGTTCTGTCCAGAGTACTGAAGCTAATAAATTAGCTATTTACTGCCTTATTTTTAAAGTAATGATAGCAACATCACAAGGAGCATTCATAATATGAGACAAATTTTAAAGTTGATTAAAATAGTATACTCATTCAGAATGTATAAATCAGTATTTTTTTAACTGTCTACCTTTAAGTATATTTTGAGTTCATGCCCCTTTAAAGAAACATTTCACAATAATGCTTAAAATATCATAAACCACCTTCCTTTTGCTAAATTAGTCTAACATCTGAGTAAAGCAAATTTAGATTAACTTCTAGATTGTTTTACACACTGACTGAAATATATTTATTAAAGGAGGTCTTTTTGAGCCTTCAGCTTAGAGGGACATTAAGCTATATGTTATGTAGTTATTTTGTATAATATTCTTATATTTGACCAACTTAATATGTTTTGTTATTCAATCATTATATTGTAATTATATATATTCTTGGATTAAATACATCTCTACATAGGCTATTTTGATGCTGATTGTTGTTTGCATATAGATGCCTTATATAATTGACTAAGATATGTGCATTGTTGTTTTTTTTAAAAAGTATATTTAAAGACTGAATGTAATTCTATAGTACTTTCTAAATATGTTTAAATTCTTGTATGATATTTGTAAAAATCGATACACAATATACTTTGTGAATGTCCCTTTAAGGACCCAAACATTTTGTATTTTGATTTAACATTGACAAAATAAACAAAATGCGAATTTACATTCTATATAGATATTTGATGTCTAACCCAAGAGGTAAGATTGTAATAAATACATAATATTACTAAGTATAGTTAAATGACTCCACTAGAAAATTACATAGATTAACCTGGCATCCAATAACTAGTTTTTGAATAATATCAAGTTAAATGACCTACCATTTATAAATGTAATAATTTAAAAAAAAATTCTAATAATGTTTTGAGATACCTAAGGAAGATACAAGATCTTATACAATTATTTTTACATTCAACAACACTGTCACTTTCATGTAATTGAACCACTTCACCTTATTAAAATTTTAAAAAATAAAAATTTTACTACATATCCAAAATAATTTTAATATCTACATTTTCAATAGAAAAGCATTGAAGAATCTGACTCCCCAATTAATGTTATAACATATATTTTAATTTAATATTCTGGGAAGCATTTTATTTTCTAATATTAATGCATTATTTTATCTTATGCATGTGCTTGTCAAATAGCCAACTACCAGTCATGGGAGTCCAAGTTTTATTTATTGACAGATTATATTGATATTTAGTATAATCTGTTCAAAATAATGTATTTAATAATAAAATGTTTAGTATTAACATGTAAAAATAAATTTAATATAAAATAATTAAATATTCCTGGAAGTCATCTGATGCCAATCTGAAATGACAAATAATAAAAATGGAACAAAGTTAATACACACGTTGTCAAATATTCATAAAATACATTTAAAATCATATGGTGTCTATGCTCTAACTTTGATCAACATTTTTTAAAGATAATTCTTAAATTGATTTAAAATTAATGAAATGCATACACCATTATATTGTTGATTCAAAATTATATTTAAATATCCAAAATTCAAATTATACATAATAATGTATATCACATTTCAACAATATATGTATGCTGAACATAAATGTAATATTTCATGTCCATTAAAATACCTCTATATCAACTATAATATGTATTCATTTTTCGGATTGTGATCCCTAAATATCTAATGATGAAATAAGTATGACTAATGTATGTAAGATAACAATAATCCACATTCTTCATGTGATTCTTAACTAGCATGCACCAACCTGGACAATGCATGGTCTTTGAAAGTCAATTCAGGGGTAAACAGTTGATCTTCAATAGGTGTCTTATTCATCAGTTCATTAAATAGAGGACTGGGAAATACCATCTACAAAATAGAAATTCATCTAAGTGTCTCCAATAGGATGTCTCCACAGCCTTATTCTATCAAATAGTTTGCACTTACCATGTGAACATGTCTTTGTATGGTTTTCAAGGTCAGCAGAATTGAAAGATAATGCCAGACATGATCCCATTGGTATACTTCAATTTCAATCTTGGCTTTTTCCCCACTGTCAGTCTGGGCAATCTTCACTGTCAGGCTTCAAATTGTTCCCTTTCAGTCTTTAGATTAAGTCATCTCCCTAATGGAAGAAATATTTTCAAATGAATTCATACAAGTGTGTGAATTAGTTCTGTACCCCTCTCCCACCCCCCATTTCATAATAAATTTCTGTCACTAGCTTACTAAGCCTGTGTATGAACCTGTGTTATTTTCTATCAAGTGTGAAGATGAGTCATATTGAGCAGAACAAACCTCTGTGTGACATTGAACCATAGTCATTCTAGAGTATCCCTTTCTGATTATGTACATTTTAAGTAATGTGTAAACAAAATTCTATTTTTTAAAATGTATGCCATATGATGTATTTGTGTACAATTCATGCCAGCAACAGTCCATACATTTCTACTTACCATCTGATGTCCTCTTTAAAAACCAGGTGGCAAAGACTCGCTATAGGACCCAATGCCCAGTGCATCACCTATATTAATAAAATTAAAAATTATTCTAACATTTGATCAATCCTAACATGTTTGCACAATTCTCTACTTGTCATTTCCATACAGTTCACATCTATTGAAAATACTCCAGTGTAACTTCTATTCTTTACCGTCTAAAGTGGCGGTTGATGACGTCTGCTCTGACATCAAGTCCCTCGTCCTGGAATTCCCCCTCTAGAACAGGATCATCCTCCTCATCTCTGAGGAGGTCTCTGTCCACCGGGATGGCCTGCAGCATCCCAGCCCGCTGTGCAATATTATGCAGGACGCTACAGGCTACAACGATCTTAGCCACCTTCTTTGGGTTGTACTGGAGTGCTCCTCCAGAACGGTCCAGGCACCTGAATCTCATCTTCAGGAGCCCGAACATCCTTTCAACCACCGCCCTGGTTCTCTTATGAGCCCTATTGTAGCGCTCCTCAGACACATCATTCGGGCTACGCAAGGGGGTAATGAGCCAAGGCCGGCTCATGTACCCAGAATCACCTATAAATTTTGAACAGAACATAATTCAAACAGAATCCTTAAACTAGTATATTGTTTTATAAATATATTTTTGGAAAACGATAATCCATATTAAAAGTTGTCAGAAACATCCAAAAAATAACTTTCTATATTATTCTGTATCTTCCCATTTCAGCTAAGACATGCTACATATGCACATTGTTCTGAAAACAAACCTTGTGTAAAATGCGAACTACATGGTTACATTGCATTCTCTATCTGAACACTTAAGGTAAGACATGCTACATATCTGCATTAAAATAAAACTAGACATTAGCGGAAAGAGACAATGACAGGGTTAAATTGCATGAGATAATATCTTCCCATTTCAGCTAAGACATGCTACATATGCGTATTGTTCTGAAAACAAACCTTGTGTAAAATGCGAACTACATGGTTACATTGCATTCTCTATCTGAACACTTAAGGTAAGACATGCTACATATCTGCATTAAAATAAAACTAGACATTAGCGGAAAGAGACAATGACAGGGTTAAATTGCATGAGATAATATCTTCCCATTTCAGCTAAGACATGCTACATATGCGTATTGTTCTGAAAACAAACCTTGTGTAAAATGCGAACTACATGGTTACATTGCATTCTCTATCTGAACACTTAAGGTAAGACATGCTACATATCTGCATTTAAATAAAACTAGACATTAGCGGAAAGAGACAATGACAGGGTTAAATTGCATGAGATAATATCTTCCCATTTAGGGCTAAGACATGCTACATATGCGTATTGTTCTGAAAACAAACCTTGTGTAAAATGCGAACTACATGGTTACATTGCATTCTCTATCTGAGCACTTAAGTTAAGACATGCTACATATCTGCATTTAAATAAAATTAAACATTAGCGTCGGTAAATAACAAATGGTTAAATTGCATCCTATAGCTGAACATGACGCTAACAGTTAAAAAATACCGGGGCAATTGTCAAACTAATTAACCATGTTGTGCACAAATACTCACCAACGAGATAACCAGGGGGCATTTGTCTTTCCTCAAACTGTCTCCACAGGGACGACAGAGAGAGGATGCGGGCATCATGACAAGCCCCTCCAAAATTCGCATACACATGCATAATCCTCATCCGTGCGTCACAAACATACTACACGTTGAGGCTATGAAAATGTTTGCGATTTCTGAAGGGCAAGTCATCAATTGGAGCACGCAGCGCAATGTGGGTACAATCTATGGCTCCCAAGACATTGGGCAATTGAGCAATATCAAAGAATTCCCGCTTCAGGCGCCTCCAATCACCATCATTCTGTGGGAATCCTATGTATTGCTTACTGATACGTACCATGGCGTCCAGAAAGTTATCAAACACCACAGAGAATGTACCTTGAGCCAGGCCATGCATGTACAGTTCTCCTGATTGAAAACTCCCGGAGGCCAGGACGTATAGACAGCTTAGCATCTTACTCATGGGGGGAACAGCAGTCCTTATTTGTATACGTGGCTCCAAATGAGGTTTAAGAAGATCGTAAAGGCCAATGAGCTGTTCGCGATCGAGCCGATACTTATCAAAAACCTCAAAGTCGCTCATGTTTTCCAAGGTGGGTCTCACCCTGTAGACAGGAGGACCTCGAACCAGACGACCCCTTCGTCTCGGTCTGAGCCGCCGAGGCTGCCTGATTCGACCAACAGCTAGTTCGCCAATAGCAGCACCAGCAGCGTCTACCATGTCATCGTCATCCATCTTTCAAAACAGCGTAACAAGGTAAGCACTTGATCTGATGTGGATCACAAGTGATGCTTTGGCCATGTTGTTTGGGGGATTTATAGTACGATTAGTCCAATGGTAGTGAGTTTGTAATGATTGCTGATTGTATTCACCTGTTTGTATGTGAGCGGCGCGAATGCTTTCAAAGTGGGCGTTTTTTTGTTGTTTGCTGAAATGTTGTTTTCCCCAAATTAATCTCAATGTGAAAGTGTCAAATATCACACATACAGTGCATGTTTTTAATGTTTGTTCATATGCGTAATCAATATTTCTTAAACGCGATGTTATAGTAACAAGCACACGTCCAGGCTAACATGAATGAAAGTGCATAGTTGTGTATAATGTGCATCGAATGTGATCTATCAATGTTGCTGCAATATTGTTTGTAAACGATAAAGTAACATCTGCCATCTGTAGTATTGTATATATAAGTAATTAGCGAGATGTCAATATTGTATGCGTCCCTTTAAAATCGCAATAATAATTCAGAAATTCCCGTCTGCCATCTGTAGTATTGTATATATAATTGATTTCCGAGATGTCAATATTGTATGCGTCCCTTTAAAATCGCAATAATAATTCCGAACTTCCCGTCTGCCATCTGTAGTATTGTATATATAAGTGATTGCCGAGCTGTCAATATTGTATGCGTCCCTTTCAAATGGCACTAATACTGAATAACTTCCGGCTGTCATCTGTAGTATTGTATATATATGAGTGATTGCCGAGATGTGAATATTGTATGCGTCCCTTTCAAATCGCAATAATAATTCCGAACTTCCGGCTGTCATCTGTAGTATTGTATATATAAGTGATTGCCGAGCAGTCAATATTGTATGCGTCCCTTTCAAATGGCACTAATACTGAATAACTTCCGGCTGTCATCTGTAGTATTGTATATATGTAACACACACTAACTTTAAGTTAGATTTTGTAGAACAAATATATGCAAAACAGTTGTTATAGCAGACCATATAAATAAAGGTTGTGTCTCACATAATCTATAGTGGGTATTTTATCTGGAAATACACACATATAAACTGAGTGAGTGGAGTTTAATATGAGAGTTAAAACTGTTGTGGCCAATAAGTGAGTTAGATTGTGGTTCTCACCAAAAAGTTGTAATTGAATGAAATAACAGTTTTAACTCTAAAGGTTTAGGACTGCATAGCAAAAATATGATAAAAGGAAAAATATGGGTTTGTAGCAAACAATAAATATGAGGCAAAAATTACAAAAGAGATAATGTCCAGAAAACAAAAGAAAAAGTAACGTTTTTGTGAAAAAATGTAAAAGTGACAAAATGGTTTTATGACAAAAATATATAAGATGATATGTCCAGCAATGACTCACCTCCGGAGGGAGAAAAAGTAGCAATGGTGGTTCAGTGATTGTTTTTTAAGGCAAACCGCTGAAGTAGTTTGAGGGGAGAGCAGCTTACAGAGCTGCAGCGTCCTGTTCTGTGTAAACCGGAAGTGAAGGTCCGTGAAACCGGAAGTGGATAGATGACACGCAAACAGCGTGTGTTCAGTAGCACAGAGGGAAGTCAGAGTCCTCAGTGAGAGCGGCTGTGCAGGGAAGCATGCAACTTCAATACCAAGCAAGGTATTGAATGTTGCAGGCTCCTTTATAGCCAGGACTCAGTTAGGGATATATCTTTTAAAGAGACAGGCATTTGGTATTATGACAGGGTACCCCCTTTAAGGAACCACTCCGTGGTTCATGGTTTCGGTCTAGATGGATGTCGACGGTGAAACAGAGACACTAGTCTTGGGGCTGAGAGATTAACTGAGGGCTCCCAGGAATCCTCCTCATGGGGATAGCCCTTCCAGTGGATCAGATACTGGAGTCTACCGGATACTTTACGAGAGTCCAGGATGTTTTCAACCTCATACTCCACTTCAGGAGCTAGAGGGGGTTCATCTACAGAAGATGGTGAATGATTTCTGAGTGCCTGATATGGCTTGAGAAGCGAAACATGAAAGGTTGGGTGGATACGATAATGTGAAGGCAGAAACAAGGTCACAGCGTTGTCATTGATAACCTTGGTTACAGGGAAAGGTCCAATAAATAGTTTGTTGAACTTGCGGCTAGGCACAGTGAGACGAAGGTTTCTCGTGGATAGCCATACCAAGTCACCAGGTTTATAGATAGGGGACGCTCTATGTCGGAGGTCATAATAATGTTTATGACGTGCTTGAGCCTTTTTTATGTTTTCTGAAAGTAATGTAAAGGATTCTGAGATGGAGTTAGTGAAATCATTTATTATAGGACAATCACTTTCCCTTTCGAGGGGTAAGTAGAATGACGGATGAAATCCGTAATTGGCATGGAAAGGAGTGTCTTTGATTGAAGTGTGATATGTGTTGTTATGTGCAAATTCAGCGATAGGGAGCAACTCATTCCAGTTATCCTGTTGTTGTGTGGAGAAACAACGGATATATTCCTCCAACCACTGGTTGGTACGCTCCGTCTGCCCGTTGGTCTGGGGGTGAAAAGCAGATGATAACCTTTGATCAATCTCAAGGGTTTTACATAGCTGTTTCCAAAGGCGCGAGGTGAATTGTGTCCCTCTGTCTGTTGTGATAGAAGAGGGTACTCCATGTAATTTGATTACATTTTTTAGCAACAACGTCACTGTTTCCATACTGGTGGGCAGTTTATGGAAAGGGACAAAATGAGACATTTTCGTCAATAGATCAACCACTACCATAATTGTCTTGTTACCACCGGATTTGGGAAGTTCAACTATAAAATCTATGGCTATCTCACTCCATGGTCTTTTGGGTATAGGAAGAGAAAGGAGATAACCTGGGGGGTGTCTTCTATCTTTTTTACATGTGGTACATGTCTTACAGGTAGAGATGTGTTTTTGTACATCACAAATCATTCTGGGCCACCAGTACAATCGCTTTAGCAATCTGTGAGTCTTGTTAACTCCTGGGTGTCCAGAGAATTTGGAATCATGTACCTGTTCAAGTATAAATGATCTCATGTTTGGAGGGATATATGTCTTACCTTGATAACAAAGTAACCCATCAGATTTAGGAGTTAGATTATATGTATCCTTTGTTGTATCGATGTCTTGTTCACTTTTTAATTTAACTGTGAAATCTATGATACCACCTAAAATAAAGTTAGGGGGAATAATAGTACCTGTGTGAGGAACCTGATGGGGTTTTGGAGGCAGCCTGGATAGGATATCTGCTTTTGTGTTCAGGGAAGCCGTCCTATAGGTGATAATGTAGTTGAACCTTGAAAAGAATAAACTCCATCTGACCTGTCTAGATGTGAGTGTTCGATTGGTTTTGAGAAACTGTAGGTTTCTATGATCGGTATAGATAATAATAGGTTCAGCGGTTCCCTCTAATAAATGTCTCCAATTAACTAGGGCACTTTTCATGGCGAGAAGTTCTTTTTCCCCTACATGATAGTTTAGTTCAGAAGATGTGAGGACACGGGAGTAATATGCTATTGGATGTAATTTATTGGTGGTTTTGGATTTTTGGGAAAGTACAGCCCCAATAGCATGTTCAGATGCATCTACTTCAAGTGTATACTGAGAGAGTGGGTCAGGATAAGCAAGAATAGGAGCTGTAGTAAACGCATGTTTTAAATAATTAAAGGCATCATTAGCTGAGGGGGACCACACAAAAGGTATATGATCTTTAGTAAGATTAGTGAGGGGTTTAGCAATGTGAGAGAACCCTTTAATAAACTTTCGATAGAAATTCGAAAACCCTAGAAATTTCTGGACATTCTTTTTATTACGTGGTATGGGCCAATCAATTATTGCTTGAACCTTTGAATTTTCCATCTGAATCCCTTTTGATGAGATATGGTACCCCAGAAATGTGATATCATTACTATGAAATATACATTTCTCAGCTTTCACGTAAAGTTTATGTGCTTGTAAACGTGCCAAGACTGTTCTTACGTGTTTTATGTGTTCTGTCAGATTGTTAGAAAAGATTAATATATCATCAAGATATATTACCAGGAAGGTGTCCAATATATCTCTGAATATGTCATTAATATAACGTTGAAACGTTGCAGGGGCATTACATAGCCCAAATGGCATTACCGTGTACTCAAAGAGTCCGTACCTCGTACGGAACGCCGTCAGCCACTCATCACCTGAACGCATACGAATGAGGTTGTAAGCACCTCTGAGGTCGAGTTTAGTGAAAATGGATGACCCATTTAATCTTTCTATAAGTTCAGGGATGAGCGGCAGAGGATAACGGTCTTTCACAGTACGTTTATTGAGCTCACGGTAATCCACAATCGGCCTGATGGTTTTGTCTTTGTTAGTCACAAAGAAAATGCCCGCACCTGCAGGAGAGGTGGAAGGTCTTATGAATCCTTTTCTAAGGTTTTCATTTATGTATTCTTTGAGTCTTACTAATTCAGTTTGGGATAGAGGGAAGATGTGCCCATATGGGATGTCAGACCCTGGTATAAGTTCTATGGGGCAATCATACTCTCTATGGGGTGGTAGAGATTCTGCTTCTACTTTATCAAATACTAATGAGAAGTCATGATACTGACGTGGTATTAACCCTTCATCTTGGTTTAGGTGGAGTATAGAGTGAGAAAGTAGACAAGTATTTTTGCAATAGGATGAGTTAAATTCTATTGTATTTTGTTTCCAATGAATCATTGGTTGGTGTTGTCTTAACCAGTGCAGCCCGAGTATGACCGGGAACATTGGAGAGGTGATGATATCAAAAGAGATATACTCTTGGTGGTTATTGTGAATGTTAACAAGTATGGGAATCGTTTGGTGTGTGATGGGACCTGTGGATAGACAATTACCATCAATCAAACGTACTGCAACTGGATTTTCTTTCACAACAAACGGTATATTTTTATTTTTTACTATAGAGGAATCAATGTAATTGGCATAAGCGCCAGAGTCCACAACGGCTTCAAGGTTTAGTCGCTGTCTTTCCCACTGTAACGAGATGGGAACTAATAAGTAAGTTGGTTTATGAGTAGAAAGTGTAAAATTGTGAAGAGCACAAACTGACTCACCAGATTTCTGTCTCTTCAGAGATGGGCAGTCCGTGACTGAATGGTCCTTGGAGGCACAATACATGCAGAGAGCATGTTCCTTGCGATGAGACTTTTCCTCTGGGGTTAGCGGTCCTTTTATGAACCCAATATCCATGGCCTCTGCATTACCCCTTGGGCTATATGTCACAGGACGTGAAGGATGATATCTAGTTACAGTGTCATGTGTTTGTTTTTCTAATCTCCTCTCTCTGAATCTCCTATCAATCTTAATAGTAAGGGCCATTAATGCCTCTAAAGAATCTGGGAGATCAATTCTAACTAATTCATCTTTTATGGGGTCTGATAGACCTAATCTAAATTGATTAATTAATGAGATTTGATTCCATTGCGTGTCTCTTTGCCAGATCTTGAACTCAGATATGTAGTCTTCCACATATCTTTTATTCTGCTTTAGACTACGTAATGTATTTTCTGCTGTCAGTTGTTTATGAGGGTCTTCATACAGATCAGACATTGCTCTAAAAAATTCATCAACTGATTCAAGTATGGGGTCATTAGATTCGTACAGGGAGTCTGCCCAAGCACGGGGTTCTCCTTTTAAATAGGATATTATTGTCAGAATTTTAATTCTTTCAGTAGGGAATGTTTTTGGTTTTAATGTAATAAACATTCTACAGGCATTGTAGAACTGTCTAAAAGTTTTTCTATCGCCTGAGAAATGTTCTGGGGGGCTGATAGGCGGTTCAGGAGGAACAGGAGGAGAGTTAAACCCTTCTTTTATAATCCCTTTTAGGGTTAAATTCTCTGAGTGTAATTCTCTAAGACCCTGTGTCAACTGATCTACTTTATGGGAGAGTTCCATGACATGAGCCTGTAGGTCAGCAGGGTTCAGCATTCTGTTTTTAGGGCTTGGTATTCTGTAACACACACTAACTTTAAGTTAGATTTTGTAGAACAAATATATGCAAAACAGTTGTTATAGCAGACCATATAAATAAAGGTTGTGTCTCACATAATCTATAGTGGGTATTTTATCTGGAAATACACACATATAAACTGAGTGAGTGGAGTTTAATATGAGAGTTAAAACTGTTGTGGCCAATAAGTGAGTTAGATTGTGGTTCTCACCAAAAAGTTGTAATTGAATGAAATAACAGTTTTAACTCTAAAGGTTTAGGACTGCATAGCAAAAATATGATAAAAGGAAAAATATGGGTTTGTAGCAAACAATAAATATGAGGCAAAAATTACAAAAGAGATAATGTCCAGAAAACAAAAGAAAAAGTAACGTTTTTGTGAAAAAATGTAAAAGTGACAAAATGGTTTTATGACAAAAATATATAAGATGATATGTCCAGCAATGACTCACCTCCGGAGGGAGAAAAAGTAGCAATGGTGGTTCAGTGATTGTTTTTTAAGGCAAACCGCTGAAGTAGTTTGAGGGGAGAGCAGCTTACAGAGCTGCAGCGTCCTGTTCTGTGTAAACCGGAAGTGAAGGTCCGTGAAACCGGAAGTGGATAGATGACACGCAAACAGCGTGTGTTCAGTAGCACAGAGGGAAGTCAGAGTCCTCAGTGAGAGCGGCTGTGCAGGGAAGCATGCAACTTCAATACCAAGCAAGGTATTGAATGTTGCAGGCTCCTTTATAGCCAGGACTCAGTTAGGGATATATCTTTTAAAGAGACAGGCATTTGGTATTATGACAATATATAAGTGATTGCTGAGATGTCAATATTGTATGCGTCCCTTTCAAATCGCAATAATAATTCCGAAATTCCGGCTGTCATCTGTAGTATTGTATATATAAGTGATTGCCGAGCTGTCAATATTGTATGCGTCCCTTTCAAATGGCACTAATACTGAATAACTTCCGGCTGTCATCTGTAGTATTATATATATAAGTGATTGCCGAGATGTGAATATTGTATGCGTCCCTTTCAAATCGCAATAATAATTCCGAACTTCCGGCTGTCATCTGTAGTATTGTATATATAAGTGATTTTAGATCTGACAATATTGTATGCGTCCCATAAAAATTGCACTAATACTGAATAACTTCCGGCTGCCATCTGTAGTATTATATATATATATATAAGTGATTTGCGATCGGACAATATTTCTTAATTGTCCCATTGAAATCTCCATAATAATGCTGTTCAAAAGTGTGGTTTACGTATATGTTGTATTGTAGTATTGAGTGTTAAAGTTCCTAAAGGGGCGGTACAGTGGTGAATCTGTGATGTGTATGGTTGAATCTTCTAATGACGTCATGATATTATTAACCTGCCTATGTAGTTGTGAAATCCTCATTGTGTTGTTGTATTGTGCTACATTGTTATTGTGTGCTGAATAAAATCTAAATGTGTGCTTTGTGGTTGCGTCATGGGTGATACGTGTTATGTACATGTATGTATATATTGTGATTGTGTCCCACATATGCTGACTTCTATATAGCGGTCTGGCATTGTTGTTCCTTCCCATAAAGTGACATCTGTAATCTGGTGTAATGATGTATTTTTGGTAGGTAATTCCTAATGGTTTATTGTGATGGAATCATGATGTTAAAAGTACAGTCAAATCCATATGTTGTGTTTTGTGATTCCTGTAGAGAATGTAATGTGTTTTTCCCCCATCATTTGAATGCACATGTATGAGTGAATGTTAAAAGTAATATATGTGCATCCATGAGTGATTATGTGTTAAGCCTATGTAGATATGCTGTTGCTGCAAGCATATGAGTTGAATAACTGAAATGCAATAATAAAGGTAAATGAGAGGCGTTTCCCATTGTGTAGTGTTTGTGAATCCATAAATGTTTATTGAATTTTATTTTAATTTTAAATGTAATTTTATTGAAATAATAATGTGTTACTAGTGATGTGTATTTGTAGTTGATGTAATCTAAAAGTGTGAATCAATTTTATGGTGTTGTGAATATTTAATAATTAAAAAACATAAGTCCACCATAGGGAAATAGTCATTTCTTGATCTATTTATCATAGCTGGGTCTAACGCATAAAATCATGTATTTTCTAGCTCTGGTATTTGGAGTTTTTCTGTCTACGCTATTTGCGTGCGTTAGGGAAATGAGGGTTTCGCGTGCACGAGCACGTCTTCCCAATAGAAGTCAATGGAGGCTCTAAAGATTTCTAATTTTTTTTTCTAAGACTGGTTTTCCTCGTAAAGTGAGTGACGTCATGAGCTTGTGTGAAAAAGTAACTAAATCGTGTTCTTTTTGTAATAAATAAATATTTTGTGTATGTCATGTGGTGTATATTGTTTGTATGCATCGATGAGTGTATGTTTGTGATAATGTTATTAGTTAGATGTAGGTATATGAGGGTCTTTTCCCGTATGTCCATGTAAGTCAATGGGAAAATGGATTTGTGTGGATTTTTTTCAAACACCCGAGATCTCGCAACTTTAATCCTTTGTATTTTGCAGAAAAAAAAAAAATAAGAAAAATAAATATAGTGTAGTGTTTGTATGAGTGTAAGTGTACTTTGTGTAATATTTTTTTTGTGATTCGTGGATGTTTTTTTTGTCGGTATATGTTTACTACTGGGTCTGAGGTGGCGGTAGAAATGTGAGCATTAGGTGTATTTTGAGTGGCGGTAAATAAACTCGAAATACCGGAGTGCGTAAGAAACCCGCGTTAGGAGCCTCTAACGCTGGTTTTCACGGCTAACGCCGAACTCCAAATCTAGGCCACAGGCTTTTGTAACCTCCCCTATGTAAATACAAAACACAGGAATGGACCGCACTCACAGACTGGACTGGGTACACATCCTAAGCCACTGTTAACTCCACAGCCCTGAACACTGACAGACAGCTGCAAAGTTCCCAGCAACCCAGGCAGTTAACCCCCGAGCAACCTGGGTGTCAGGTCCGCAGGGGAGCATTACAATCATTAACACAAAACACAAAAAAAAAAACAGCACTCACTAGCAGATTCACAGCAATGTTTAAAAGCAAAACTGGGGGAAGTCAGTTACATTTGGCGCCAAAGGATCAAGCCCAGGACCACGACAAGGTCTCCCCCTTCCTGGGACCCTAACCAGCACCCACACAATGCATACTTCCAAACAAACCAACTGGGAACCTCCCAGGGTGACACAGGCTTTTGTAACCTCCCCTATGTAAATACAAAACACGGGAATGGACCGCACTCACAGACTGGACTGGGTACACATCCTAAGCCACTGTTAACTCCACAGCCCTGAACACTGACAGACAGCTGCAAAGTTCCCAGCAACCCAGGCAGTTAACCCCCGAGCAACCTGGGTGTCAGGTCCGCAGGGGAGCATTACAATCATTAACACAAAACACAAAAAAAAAACAGCACTCACTAGCAGATTTACAGCAATGTTTAAAAGCAAAACTGGGGGAAGTCAGTTACATTTGGCGCCAAAGGATCAAGCCCAGGACCACGACAAGGTCTCCCCCTTCCTGGGACCCTAACCAGCACCCACACAATGCATACTTCCAAACAAACCAACTGGGAACCTCCCAGAGTGACACAGGCTTTTGTAACCTCCCCTATGTAAATACAAAACACAGGAATGGACCGCACTCACAGACTGGACTGGGTACACATCCTAAGCCACTGTTAACTCCACAGCCCTGAACACTGCAAGACAGCTGCAAAGTTCCCAGCAACCCAGGCAGTTAACCCCCGAGCAACCTGGGTGTCAGGTCCGCAGGGGAGCATTACAATCCTTAACACAAAACACAAAAAAAACCAGCACTCACTAGCAGATTCACAGCAATGTTTAAAAGCAAAACTGGGGGAAGTCAGTTACATTTGGCGCCAAAGGATCAAGCCCAGGACCACGACAAGGTCTCCCCCTTCCTGGGACCCTAACCAGCACCCACACAATGCATACTTCCAAACAAACCAACTGGGAACCTCCCAGGGTGACACAGGCTTTTGTAACCTCCCCTATGTAAATACAAAACACAGGAATGGACCGCACTCACAGACTGGACTGGGTACACATCCTAAGCCACTGTTAACTCCACAGCCCTGAACACTGACAGACAGCTGCAAAGTTCCCAGCAACCCAGGCAGTTAACCCCCGAGCAACCTGGGTGTCAGTTCCGCAGGGGAGCATTACAATCATGCCTGGGTTGCTGGGAATTTTGCAGCTGTCTGTCAGTGTTCAGGGCTGTGGAGTTAACAGTGGCTTAGGATGTGTACCCAGTCCAGTCTGTGAGTGCGGTCCATTCCTGTGTTTTGTATTTACATAGGGGAGGTTACAAAAGCCTGTGTCACCCTGGGAGGTTCCCAGTTGGTTTGTTTGGTAGTATGCATTGTGTGGGTGCTGGTTAGGGTCCCAGGAAGGGGGAGACCTTGTCGTGGTCCTGGGCTTGATCCTTTGGCGCCAAATGTAACTGACTTCCCCCAGTTTTGCTTTTAAACATTGCTGTGAATCTGCTAGTGAGTGCTGTTTTTTATTGTGTTTTGTGTTAATGATTGTAATGCTCCCCTGCGGACCTGACACCCAGGTTGCTCGGGGGTTAACTGCCTGGGTTGCTGGGAACTTTGCAGCTGTCTGTCAGTGTTCAGGGCTGTGGAGTTAACAGTTGCTTAGGATGTGTACCCAGTCCAGTCTGTGAGTGCGGTCCATTCCTGTGTTTTGTATTTACATAGGGGAGGTTACAAAAGCCTGTGTCACTCTGGGAGGTTCCCAGTTGGTTTGTTTGGAAGTATGCATTGTGTGGGTGCTGGTTAGGGTCCCAGGAAGGGGGAGACCTTGTCGTGGTCCTGGGCTTGATCCTTTGGCGCCAAATGTAACTGACTTCCCCCAGTTTTGCTTTTAAACATTGCTGTAAATCTGCTAGTGAGTGCTGGTTTTTTTTGTGTTAATGATTGTAATGCTCCCCTGCGGACCTGACACCCAGGTTGCTCGGGGGTTAACTGCCTGGGTTGCTGGGAACTTTGCAGCTGTCTGTCAGTGTTCAGGGCTGTGGAGTTAACAGTGGCTTAGGATGTGTACCCAGTCCAGTCTGTGAGTGCGGTCCATTCCTGTGTTTTGTATTTACATAGGGGAGGTTACAAAAGCCTGTGTCACCCTGGGAGGTTCCCAGTTGGTTTGTTTGGAAGTATGCATTGTGTGGGTGCTGGTTAGGGTCCCAGGAAGGGGGAGACCTTGTCGTGGTCCTGGGCTTGATCCTTTGGCGCCAAATGTAACTGACTTCCCCCAGTTTTGCTTTTAAACATTGCTGTGAATCTGCTAGTGAGTGCTGGGTTTTTTTGTGTTTTGTGTTAATGATTGTAATGCTCCCCTGCGGACCTGACACCCAGGTTGCTCGGGGGTTAACTGCCTGGGTTGCTGGGAACTTTGCAGCTGTCTGTCAGTGTTCAGGGCTGTGGAGTTAACAGTGGCTTAGGATGTGTACCCAGTCCAGTCTGTGAGTGCGGTCCATTCCTGTGTTTTGTATTTACATAGGGGAGGTTACAAAAGCCTGTGTCACCCTGGGAGGTTCCCAGTTGGTTTGTTTGGAAGTATGCATTGTGTGGGTGCTGGTTAGGGTCCCAGGAAGGGGGAGACCTTGTCATGGTCCTGGGCTTGATCCTTTGGCGCCAAATGTAACTGACTTCCCCCAGTTTTGCTTTTAAACATTGCTGTGAATCTGCTAGTGAGTGCTGGGTTTTTTTGTGTTTTGTGTTAATGATTGTAATGCTCCCCTGCAGACCTGACACCCAGGTTGCTCGAGGGTTAACTGCCTGGGTTGCTGGGAACTTTGCAGCTGTCTGTCAGTGTTCAGGGCTGTGGAGTTAACAGTGGCTTAGGATGTGTACCCAGTCCAGTCTGTGAGTGCGGTCCATTCCTGTGTTTTGTATTTACATAGGGGAGGTTACAAAAGCCTGTGTCACCCTGGGAGGTTCCCAGTTGGTTTGTTTGGAAGTATGCATTGTGTGGGTGCTGGTTAGGGTCCCAGGAAGGGGGAGACCTTGTCGTGGTCCTGGGCTTGATCCTTTGGCGCCAAATGTAACTGACTTCCCCCAGTTTTGCTTTTAAACATTGCTGTGAATCTGCTAGTGAGTGCTGGGTTTTTTTGTGTTTTGTGTTAATGATTGTAATGCTCCCCTGCGGACCTGACACCCAGGTTGCTCGGGGGTTAACTGCCTGGGTTGCTGGGAACTTTGCAGCTGTCTGTCAGTGTTCAGGGCTGTGGAGTTAACAGTGGCTTAGGATGTGTACCCAGTCCAGTCTGTGAGTGCCGTCCATTCCTGTGTTTTGTATTTACATAGGGGAGGTTACAAAAGCCTGTGTCACCCTGGGAGGTTCCCAGTTGGTTTGTTTGGAAGTATGCATTGTGTGGGTGCTGGTTAGGGTCCCAGGAAGGGGGAGACCTTGTCGTGGTCCTGGGCTTGATCCTTTGGCGCCAAATGTAACTGACTTCCCCCAGTTTTGCTTTTAAACATTGCTGTGAATCTGCTAGTGAGTGCTGGGTTTTTTTGTGTTTTGTGTTAATGATTGTAATGCTCCCCTGCGGACCTGACACCCAGGTTGCTCGGGGGTTAACTGCCTGGGTTGCTGGGAACTTTGCAGCTGTCTGTCAGTGTTCAGGGCTGTGGAGTTAACAGTGGCTTAGGATGTGTACCCAGTCCAGTCTGTGAGTGCGGTCCATTCCTGTGTTTTGTATTTACATAGGGGAGGTTACAAAAGCCTGTGTCACCCTGGGAGGTTCCCAGTTGGTTTGTTTGGAAGTATGCATTGTTTGGGTGCTGGTTAGGGTCCCAGGAAGGGGGAGACCTTGTCGTGGTCCTGGGCTTGATCCTTTGGCGCCAAATGTAACTGACTTCCCCCAGTTTTGCTTTTAAACATTGCTGTGAATCTGCTAGTGAGTGCTGGGTTTTTTTGTGTTTTGTGTTAATGATTGTAATGCTCCCCTGCGGACCTGACACCCAGGTTGCTCGGGGGTTAACTGCCTGGGTTGCTGGGAACTTTGCAGCTGTCTGTCAGTGTTCAGGGCTGTGGAGTTAACAGTGGCTTAGGATGTGTACCCAGTCCAGTCTGTGAGTGCGGTCCATTCCTGTGTTTTGTATTTACATAGGGGAGGTTACAAAAGCCTGTGTCACCCTGGGAGGTTCCCAGTTGGTTTGTTTGGAAGTATGCATTGTGTGGGTGCTGGTTAGGGTCCCAGGAAGGGGGAGACCTTGTCGTGGTCCTGGGCTTGATCCTTTGGCGCCAAATGTAACTGACTTCCCCCAGTTTTGCTTTTAAACATTGCTGTAAATCTGCTAGTGAGTGCTGTTTTTTTTTGTGTTTTGTGTTAATGATTGTAATGCTCCCCTGTGGACCTGACACCCAGGTTGCTCGGGGGTTAACTGCCTGGGTTGCTGGGAACTTTGCAGCTGTCTGTCAGTGTTCAGGGCTGTGGAGTTAACAGTGGCTTAGGATGTGTACCCAGTCCAGTCTGTGAGTGCGGTCCATTCCTGTGTTTTGTATTTACATAGGGGAGGTTACAAAAGCCTGTGTCACCCTGGGAGGTTCCCAGTTGGTTTGTTTGGAAGTATGCATTGTGTGCGTGCTGGTTAGGGTCCCAGGAAGGGGGAGATCTTGTCGTGGTCCTGGGCTTGATCCTTTGGCGCCAAATGTAACTGACTTCCCCCAGTTTTGCTTTTAAACATTGCTGTGAATCTGCTAGTGAGTGCTGTTTTTTTTTGTGTTTTGTGTTAATGATTGTAATGCTCCCCTGCGGACCTGACACCCAGGTTGCTCGGGGGTTAACTGCCTGGGTTGCTGGGAACTTTGCAGCTGTCTGTCAGTGTTCAGGGCTGTGGAGTTAACAGTGGCTTAGGATGTGTACCCAGTCCAGTCTGTGAGTGCCGTCCATTCCTGTGTTTTGTATTTACATAGGGGAGGTTACAAAAGCCTGTGTCACCCTGGGAGGTTCCCAGTTGGTTTGTTTGGAAGTATGCATTGTGTGGGTGCTGGTTAGGGTCCCAGGAAGGGGGAGACCTTGTCGTGGTCCTGGGCTTGATCCTTTGGCGCCAAATGTAACTGACTTCCCCCAGTTTTGCTTTTAAACATTGCTGTGAATCTGCTAGTGAGTGCTGGTTTTTTTTGTGTTTTGTGTTAATGATTGTAATGCTCCCCTGCGGACCTGACACCCAGGTTGCTCGGGGGTTAACTGCCTGGGTTGCTGGGAACTTTGCAGCTGTCTGTCAGTGTTCAGGGCTGTGGAGTTAACAGTGGCTTAGGATGTGTACCCAGTCCAGTCTGTGAGTGCGGTCCATTCCTGTGTTTTGTATTTACATAGGGGAGGTTACAAAAGCCTGTGTCACCCTGGGAGGTTCCCAGTTGGTTTGTTTGGAAGTATGCATTGTGTGGGTGCTGGTTAGGGTCCCAGGAAGGGGGAGATCTTGTCGTGGTCCTGGGCTTGATCCTTTGGCGCCAAATGTAACTGACTTCCCCCAGTTTTGCTTTTAAACATTGCTGTGAATCTGCTAGTGAGTGCTGGGTTTTTTTGTGTTTTGTGTTAATGATTGTAATGCTCCCCTGCGGACCTGACACCCAGGTTGCTCGGGGGTTAACTGCCTGGGTTGCTGGGAACTTTGCAGCTGTCTGTCAGTGTTCAGGGCTGTGGAGTTAACAGTGGCTTAGGATGTGTACCCAGTCCAGTCTGTGAGTGCGGTCCATTCCTGTGTTTTGTATTTACATAGGGGAGGTTACAAAAGCCTGTGTCACCCTGGGAGGTTCCCAGTTGGTTTGTTTGGAAGTATGCATTGTGTGGGTGCTGGTTAGGGTCCCAGGAAGGGGGAGACCTTGTCATGGTCCTGGGCTTGATGCTTGGGCGCCAAATGTAACTGACTTCCCCCAGTTTTGCTTTTAAACATTGCTGTGAATCTGCTAGTGAGTGCTGGTTTTTTTTGTGTTTTGTGTTAATGATTGTAATGCTCCCCTGCGGACCTGACACCCAGGTTGCTCGAGGGTTAACTGCCTGGGTTGCTGGGAACTTTGCAGCTGTCTGTCAGTGTTCAGGGCTGTGGAGTTAACAGTGGCTTAGGATGTGTACCCAGTCCAGTCTGTGAGTGCGGTCCATTCCTGTGTTTTATTTATATATATATATATATATATATATATATATATATATATATATATAGTTCACTTTTAAAAGGTGTTTAAACCATCAATAATACTAACCTAAATAATTGAAGGAGATAAAAGGGGAAAAAAATAAAAAAAATATGTGAACAAAGTAAAGCAAGGCAGCCTTTTTACTGATATTTTCCCAAAACAATTAGCTAAAGCAATGGAAGCATACAGTGTTAAATTGAGGGAAAACTATTATAATATTTTAAAGCAAATTGCACTTTTATTTAGTTTCAGGTAGTACAGTAAGTTTCTATGGAACTTTTTTTAAATGCTAATTTCAACTGTAGTTTTGGTTCCAGGATCTGCTCCAAACAGAGGAAAATGCAATTTTTTAACTTTGTTACCCAAACAAAGGTTACACCTTGTTTTGTATTCCATACAAACTTAATTAAAAATCTGAACTATCTACTTACAAACAAAGAAATAGAAGAAGAGGGAGCGAAAAATAAAATATGCTTTAAACTGCTTATGACTTAGCATATTCCCCAAGTTAAACTGTATTTTCTTAAAGGGACACTGAACCCAAATTTTTTCTTTTGTGATTGATATAGAGCAAGCAATTTTAAGCAACTTTCTAATTTACTCCTATTATCAATTTTTCTTCGTTCTCTTGCTTTCTTTATTTGAAAAAGAAGACATCTAAGCTAAAGAGCCAGCCAATTTGTGGTTCAGAACCATGGAAAGCACTTGTTTATTGGTGCTGTCCAATCAGCAAGGACAACCCAGGTTGTTCACCAAAAATGGGCCGGCATCTAAACTTGAATTCTTGCTTTTCAAATAAAGATACCAAGAGAATAAAGAAAATTTGACAATATGAGTAAATTAGAAAGATGCTTAAAATTGCATGCTCTATCTGAATCATGAAAGAAAAAATTTGGGTACAGTGTCCCTTTAACTTTAAATTATACACAATTTCCCTTACAATCTGAAATATTTGCTCACAAAAGGGAACATTCAAACAAAACCAAATTTGAATTGTACTAGACTATATATTTAAAGTTCAAATCCCATACAAATAAAATTCAATATTTAAAATAAAAAAGATAGAAACTGGATAAGTAATATTTAGAGGTAAATCACTATATATAGCAGAAGTTAATAATTTTAAAACGGACTAGGACAACTTTCTTAAAGAATGGTTGGTCCTCTCAGCAAACAACCTTCTTATTTATAAAGTAACAAAGTACTGTAAAGTTTTGTTCGTAATAAAAAAAACAAAAAACATTTAGATAGGACCAAGACAACAAGTAAATATCATGTCTCTAAAATTCATTAGGTTTTTAAAGAAAACAAAATTTTAAAATATTGGCAAAAAAGGAATATCTATTTTCCAAAAACAAGAAAAATACAAGAGCAACAAAATGCAAGCTACACACAATGTCTACATCCCAGCAATAAAAAGAAGCAGTATTTGTATATAAATATTCTAAAAATTGCTACAAAGTTTACCAAACTCAAATCTTATACAACAGGCCTGCTGAAACCAACCATGATGTGCTCTGTTTAAATACAGTACGACATACAAAAGCTTTGCTATAAAACACCAATTCCACCAAATTCCAGCAGTAAAAATCTTATACAACAGGCCTGCTGGAGCCAACCATGATGTGCTCTGTTTAAATACAGTACTACATACAAAAGCTTTGCTATAAAACACCAATTCCACCAAATTCCAGCAGTAAAAATCTTATACAACAGGCCTGCTGGAGCCAACCATGATGTGCTCTGTTTAAATACAGTACTACATACAAAAGCTTTGCTATAAAACACCAATTCCACCAAATTCCAGCAGTAAAAATCTTATACAACAGGCCTGCTGGAGCCAACTGTGAGGTGCTCTGTTTAAATACTACATGAAAAACTGCTATAAAACACCAAATCTACCTTTACTGAAGTTAAATTTAAACATTTTTCAGTAACATACAATTGTAATATTTGCTCTAAATTGAGAAATTTTCTTTGACTGAGCTACATTTACCATCACCCATGAAACTCAATGGAAATGCAAATTTATACAGACAATTCCACCTGAAATACAGATGTTCCAAACCAGGCATTTTCTTCAGAAAACATTTAAAAGATATATCCTGCAATATTCTAAAATTAAATCAACATATTATCTAATCCCTGCAAAACTAATTTGCATATGGATTTGTCTACAACTTCATGGTCGCCAAAATGTGTTTATTAATTAAAAGGTTCTCCATTTTTTACCAAAGAATTTATTAGGATTCAATATATGTTAGTAATATAAGAAATATTTACAGGTATACATACACATCTATTTTACAGCAAAACAGTCCAAATTATTAAGACAGGGCAATTTTACTACAATATTTCAACCCGAATTTGTGCAACACTGTTAAAATAATCATAGGAATATACTTAGCCACATT